>NC_090876.1:23639763-23649763 GCF_036669935.1 Montipora foliosa
GAAAATAAATATAAAACGAATATAACAGCTTTGCGGGACCAAGGTAACTTTACTCAGTGGAATAGGATGACCGACCTTATAAAAGACAGATTCACTTTAAATAAGAGAGAAATTTCGAAGAGAGGTGGTATGGCGACATTGTTCCCCTACAGAGACCGTTTCTTATTTAACCCTAAACCCTAACCCTAACCCCAAACCAATATAAAGACTGGGACAATTTGCAGTAGTACGCGACAGTTGAACAAGATCGTTCGTCCAAACACGCTTCACGTAGACTTAACATAGCATTATGTAACAGTGAAATAACTCAAAGTGACGAGATAAAAAAAATTCACTACATACCAAACTTTTTGAATGCAACGAAGCAGTTTTCCGGAGCACACTGAATCCAATTTACTTTTCACCGCTTTGATTATGAGGAAAGCAAGATGCTTATAACGTCGAATTTTACCAACGTGACCAAGCTATCACTGAATAGCTAAAGGCAAATTGGTATGTGATTTAATTGCACCAAAACACTTGGTTTGCCGACTACCTCGACGGGCTCGACCAAGATGAAAACACTTGTTAAGCAACTGAGCACGCGTATTAAGCGGGTTGTCACTACCCTGTCATGTTAAAGCCTAAGCGTTTTAATGCTTTCAGCATGTGCATTCACATTTGCAAATCAGGTGGAATCTCCATGGTAGAAAACGAGAGTCTGCTGTCTGTCTGTCTGTCACGATATTATTGTAACCTTTAAAAGCTCTTCATTTAGGACAATCCCGCATCGCAGACTAAAATTCTAAACATACGTCGTGCGCATTTAGGGCTAAAAAAAATTATTTACATCAAACGAAATCCGCTTGAAAGCCAAAATCCGCAAAGTAATTTGACATCACACTGAAAAACCTCAAAGATTCCCTCTTCACGATTCGGGAAAAGATAACTGTTTAGCCATTTTCAGCCTTTCAAGGGATCGTTCTTCCCTAGGGTGTGTTTCATTTTATTTTTTGCCAACGCAAAACAAAAGGTTTGAGTCTGGTCTCATTGAGTGTGCGTTCCTGTCTTCAAAAAGGCTCTTAAGGCGTAAAATGCCAGTGACATAGGCCAACGTTGATCTCCTGCTGCTAAAATACTCTTTGCCAATTGTTAAATGATTTTGTTTTTCATCCGAGAATTATTTAGCCAAAAGCATGTCAGTTTTGTTGTTTATGATAACTTTGATGCTTCCCTTCCTCAGCCCATTTCCAGTATTGTTAATCTTCTTTAGATAAATCCATTGTTTTTTTTGGCTTAGCATCGTCTCGCAGTTAGCTTGCCAGGTAGATTTTGAAAACAGTAGTCCCTAAAAAAAATTACACTGTAATCCCAAGAGCATTTTTATACGGTTTACATAATTTCTAATATCCCTTCACATTAGTTGAAACCATCTTTGCGGATGTCATTTATTTGTCCTAACCATATTAAACTAATTAAGAAACTTGCTGGCGCAGCGAGGAACATTGATCTTTTTTCGGCCAATTCTGCGCCCACTCTCTGTCAAACCCCTTCCGTTCATTGTATAATCAAATATCCGGCGAGTTAATCTGCACAGTCCATAGCTGGTTTGGACAAATCAACGTTGTGTCATTTGATCTCGCACGTGATGAGTGTGAATTTTCCATCTCTACTGGCGTTTGTCCAATTTTTTTCAAATATTTGTTGATTTAATATTTACAACCCGACAATGATTGCTTGGTGAAAGCTAGTGATGCGCACTGCTATTGTTACTAGAATATGTATGCAGCCAAAGGAAGATTTTGAACTCGTATCTCCTCGTCAGCACTGAATACGACAACTCAGTCATTTTTGGTTCTTCCTCAAACAACAACAAACAAACGACGGTAATCCGGCCGGTGTTGGCACTATGACATAGTATCTACGGTATGCAATGACCTTTTCTTTAAATCTGCTTACAAACAAATGAAGCCAAATGTTGTTGGAAAGGAGAAAACTTAAAAAAAAACAAAAAAGAGACACGAAAGCTGGAATTCGATAAACGGAAGATGGAAGAAAACGGACACCCACTAAACGAGATGCAAACGTTGTGATCGATAAAAGGTGTGATTAATAGGGCCGAAAATACAAACTTAAAATTCCTATATATTTTTCTTTTGTTCGCGCGTCTTTTTCTGTTAACAGCATTACAGTCCATAACTAAGCTTATTTGTCGGCCTAATTGTTATTTGCCATCATTTTGCCGGGAGATGCCATTTGAAAGTGGCCATGCATGAAATAACGAATAAATGACGGTGATTCTTAAAGCGCATGCCGCTTTTTTAAACTTGTATTTTTAAAAAAATGTGAGTTGATATTAGGCAAGTTATTTCACCAAAGTCGTCATCCTTGGAGTATACTTTTTGGTTGAGGAATGTTCGTGCTATTCAAGTTTAAACTCTGGGTTGGGTTCAAGGTTCTGCCAGGTGCAGTGGCGATCAGCTTACAAGTCATGTGATAGTATTTTAACGTCAAAACGCAGACTGCAGACTGTGCAGACCGTGCAGACCAGGGGTAAAATATGGCGTTACCCTCACTATTACGTATTGAGAGCTAACCGTAAACAGGCTAACCTGAATGTTATTTAGGCCTAATTAGGCTAACCGAATGTTATTTAGACCTGATTAGGTTAACCGAATGTTCATTTTCCAGACGGTCTGCACAGTCTGCAGTCTGCGTTTTTTACTGTCCCGACTATTATACCAATGATACTGTTGTTCCGGAAATCACTTTCTGGAGTATACTTGGCCATACCCTGGGTACCAGAGGTTTTTTTTCTCGCGCGCGGCACACGGAAATTCTTTGCTTCGCTTCGGGTAACGTCGCCACCTTTGGTGGGTGAATGTTTAGTGCAGTGCAGCTTCGAGGGTCATGCATGATCAGCGACTATCAGGACTCAATCATCAATGGGGGATGGAATTACGCCATCGTTCCTGAAATAATCTATCATGATTCACTTCAATGAAAATATCCTTATTTATTGGCAAAGTTTCATCTTACACGGTAAAACAAAGGCTAAGGTTTCCAAATAGTTCTTTCCAGTTTTTCTGGGATAAGGGACACAGACAGCAAGAAGAAGATGTAACTAAATAAGAATTTATTATAACCGAACTTTCAAGCCCTCTTCATGATCACTGAGCAGGGGAAAATGTGGTCACGGTGATGTATTATATGCACGTTTAACAGAGACGTGTAGATTTAGTAGCGTGTTTTCGTATTTTCTGTTAGATTGCGAAGCATTCAATTCAAACGCCACCAGCACCAAAAAGAATCAGAGTCTCTCGCCCTCCCCATCTCTTATACAAAAGAAGAAAAGTACCTCCACCTTACGCACAAAACAATCCATGCGATATCTCTTCTCAACGACAGTGGAGACCCTGGGGACGAGGATGTACGATACAGTCCTTTCAAGTTCCGGTACATTTTGATCTTGGGTCAAAAGCGTACAGGATGTGCTAAAGAAGAGGCCAAACATCATGTCAACGGCGGATTGTGCCCGAAGCAAATAAGACCAGCGGAACTCAGTTCTCTCTAGAAGTAAGACTTGCATTGCTTTGCACATTGCATGCACGTTAATGCATATTGCTGTCAAAGCTACACAGGGATGACTGATGAATGCCACATACGCAACAGCCTGCTTTGCGAGCACTCCCATGCGAAAGAAGAACTCCGGCCGGAGAAAAAACCATGTTAAAAAATCTATTCGAAGCGGTGCTTGATTAAAGCCAAATGTAAATTAAATGAAACTATCAACTAATTAACTTCAAACAAATCGTCATCGCGCTGTCGCATCCTCGATTCGGATAAAGGCCATTACAGGCTGGGTAAAGACTTTTAAGAAAATTGGTCGGTTACTCATTTACTTTCATCTATTCCCCCTTTAATTAACCAGGCTATGTTGATTCGGGCGAGTTTCCCGCTGGTCTGTGAAATCGAAGGACTTGATCTCGGCCTACCGTTTTGCGGGAAGCAAAACCACAAATTATTGACAACATAAAGAATATGAATAGCATCATGCCCATGCCATCCCTGCATGTGTTTTACAACGGAACAATGTTTCTTTTCCTGTTTGTGGACTACGCCACTGATAAAATGGAAGAACAGGAGTGACACGTACGCAAGGCGGACGAGCCAAACTGTGTGAAAATAACGCGGTCAGGAACAAAGGCATTAAATAAATGAAACGTCTACAAAAAAGTTTCTGTTGCTGCCAAGTAAATAACTCCTATTCCTATAGTTTATTTACTCGATTTGTTGACGTTTGCCATTACGTGGGAGATTAAAGGAACGCCTTCATGGTTAATAAAGGAATCAGGTTAATGAAATGACTTTCATGCGATTCGCGGTTTCTGTAAGCAGAGCTAACCGATTTAAATGTTACCAAGCCTCTTTAGCCGTTACCTAGTCCCTATTTTTTCTTTTTAAAATTGCTCAAAAATGTTCTATGAATGCAAAGTATAAGCACTCACCATAGATCTTGAATTCAACGTGACGCAGACTTCTCTAAAGGAATCGTCACTCTTACGGAAATGATGAGAATGCTGTGAAACAGGTATGATTCATGAAGCATTCTGGAGTTTCAAATATGTTTTTGCTAATCATTCGCCAGGATATATATACTTTAGGTTACACAAAACTTAAGTGGATTAACATCAAAAGCTAAATCCAAAAGTGCAAGGTCTTTCTTCGCTTGCCAAATCCGGAAAGGCGCACAAGCAGAAAGTCAATACCATTCGCCCACTAGCCACTCAAGTGATAATAACAGAGCTTGACTTACAGAACTTATCACACGATTTTTGTCATGTGACTATTTAGTGGTCAAAAAGCAAACCCTGGAAGTCAACGAAACCTGCAAATACCGAAAAGTTAATCTTGCAAATGCATTAAATTATTATGTGCAGAAAAAGGTGCAAAACTATTGCAAGGGGCAATAGCCTGTGGGGAAGCTTAAACAGAATGCAGCGAGGAAAAAAAAAGTTAAAAAGGACAAAATGAGTTTCGTTAAATGAACACCTTGGGTGCAACGGCCTCAGTGCCCTCTGCGAATATTCCCGCCGATAAATTTGCTTTCATTTTGATGCAAACGGAGCTAATCCTTAGTTTATTCATGAAATAATCACATTACCATGCACTTGAAAAAACGAAGTTTTTGTTTCACTTAATAGCTTGGGGTGGAAGACTCCGAAGTTGACAGTTTTGAAAACAAACACTGTCCGTCTTATCAATGATTATTACCTACGGTTGGACGGAAGTGTAAGTGGAATACCTCAGGCAAAGAAGAAAATGTTGACCGTGCTGTTCATGATGATCGGACGGTCACGCAAGACTGACATTACCTGCAACGCCACCGTTCGGTCTTGTTCTTTCAAATAAAAGGGATAAGTCATCCTCGCATTTATCTGGACAATGTGTCTTTTAGACACCTGAAAAAATTCCGGTGGTTTTGACGGGATTCCAACCCATGACCTCTTCTATACAGGTGCAATGCTATGTAGCCACACAATTGGGAGCAGGTCAATTTGTCAGTGGGCTCATGTGTTGCCGTCAAAACACTAGACTCGATGAATGACATAAATGTTTATTTCAAGTGCGGATTTGAAAGTGTAGTGGTGAAGACACAGGATAGCTGGAGGGTCCAATTTCGAGTATACCGGTACAGCTGTTTGTTCCCTTACTGTGTTATAATGTTGAGACTGAATGGATTGAAGTGCATGAATAGAGAAAACGATAAAATGGTACGAAACGTTAAGAAGATGTGAGATGCGTAAGACAGGGCTTGAGGGAAGGTATAAGTGTTCTCAAACGTTTTGGTGGGGGGGGGGGGGGGGGGGTTTAGCTCTTTAAACATTGAGCCTACAGTAGGTAAAATGAGGATCACCAGTTTAACCTTGGTAAAAACGGATTAACCGTGTACAATAGAATTTCTTATCTTGACGTCTTGTCATTTCCTCCCGATTTCCGCTTGTGATCGACAAACCAAAGAAATCCGCGTCGTTCGCGCTCAAACTGAAGGGGAAATATATGAGGCGAGGGTATGTTCCGTGAAACACCTAAACAAAATTTGGCGAGTATGTAAATGTAACTTGAAGACTTCAATCGGAGAGTTTGTTTGAACGCTAGCGTTGAAATATCCAAACGAGCAAGGGTTGAAAATACTCACAGAGCTTTTCACTTGAGAAACAAACCGTATATGATGCATACAACCTAGTATTACCAAACGTGCCACCAAAGTTCGGAACACTGCGGTTCAACTGATGTGTCATGAGTACTGTTTTGACATATTTCAAGCATCCTCTGTTCTATAGGTTAAACCGAATGGAAAAACGTTTGTATTCGACGTACAATACGGGTAGACAATAGGTAGGCTGCTCAGGTCAACGTCACGAACACAAAGCCTCCGATGACCACAAAAAATACTTACAATATACGTGAAAGATATAGAGATATATCACACAGTTTAGGGGTCCCAGTGCTAACAACTAACAAACGTCATACGAAAGTTGTAGAGTTAGGCAGAGTTCGTTACAGTCTTCAAACATCACTTCAATAAAATCGACACCTCAAATAAACATTTATTTCATAATTAACAATTTCATGATAAGCAAACCCGAGACGCAGTCATAACCGTCTCCAATTCTACCAAGTCCCCTTGCTTTGCGATGCAAACACGGAAAAAAGTCTGCTATGGTGATTTTATAAAATAACTTCCGTTGGGAAACACAAAAATGTAAAGTGCTATGATTAAAATGTACCCCGCTTTGATCTGAAAACAGCAATCAGTGATCCTCAAAGCAATCGGCAGAAAACGAAAACAGAGCGCAGTGCCAGTGCGAAAAGAACATACATGTAGACTGCACAGCTTGCGGTACTTAGGAAATAAAGCCCAGTACTTCCTCACAGGTTGTATTTGGTTTTTGATAATCAGCGTCTCATGGGAAGATTAAGGATTTTCGTCATTTTCTTGCCCATTATTCTTAATTTCATATCAAATTTTGTGAAGATCCATGATGAGTGCGATGAAATTCTTCTATCATTAAGAGACAGAAGCAGGGGAGGGCTGGTGTGAATAGAAACAAGGCCATTAACTCTTAAGACCTACTCGGCCTTTCCTTGAATGTTTGAAGCACCGCATTAATATTTTTTCAACTTGCATAAAAATCAATGACCTTCGGCCCATTTACACTCGGCACTCCATCCCTTCCAAAAACTGACAGTTGAAACACCAACGTTTTCGCGACCAACTGCTCATTGACGCGTATCGAAAGATAGCTTTGTTTGTACTCGCGTGCTTATTTCCTTTTGATGTATGAGGCAACTCAGATGCGATAAAACTGAAACAGGCATGGACTGCGTTTACGGAACATCCAGTTTGAAAGCGCTATATTGACTTCCTCCGCCGTGTGCGTGAATGGTCAGACATTGTGAATGAGTGATAAATACTAAAAAAGATCGCCAAGCCAAAATGTGACGACGTAACTAAGAATGGTATTATATAAAGAGGAGCGAGTTGAGGTATACCTGAGCATTTTGAAGTGAAAATATTAACAGCTTTCAATGAATCACATACCTTGGCGAGATCGAGCGTCTTTTGAGGATAAGTAATTCTACAGGTTAAGAAAGTACACCAAAATTAGTAAAAGGACATTGACAATCAAGTTTCATGTCGCCTTAGGCAAACCTCTAAGCACTGTTCATTAGTTATAGTAGTCCGCTGTTAGACTAACCGCAAATCCAGAGTAATCTGATAAAATTATTCCTTTAGTTATCCGCCTACAAAGACAATCAATGCAAACTTCAGATGCTCCTTTAAGTTGAAGAGTAGTAAATAAACCACGAGTTACAATATTGTCGAGCCACTGAAAAGCGAACAGGAAATTTAATGGAGGCTGGTTTCCTTTTTGAGATTTTTTAACTGCTGTGAACGTGTCAATTGGAACATATCAATTAACAATGAATGGCAGAATGTCTTTAGTTCTAATTCAAATGAATTGAAAAGACAATTCGTTTTTCTTGTAAAAACAAACTGCACAAGTGAAAATGCACGTAGTTTGCATGAGCTTTCAGTTACTGAATAACATTTTTCGTCAACTGCCCGAGGGATCTTCACCTAAGAAATTTCAACCAAGGATCCTTTGTAATTCGAACTAAAACAAAAAAGCGCTAATATAACTTGAATTTTTTCGACGTTTCCGTTACCACTTTACACTGCGTTCTCTCCTGTGAAATTTTACTCACGTTTTTGTCATAGGAAAATTAAGCTGAACTGTTAAAACAAAAATCACAAAGACAACTTTATCAGATTTCCTTCATCATTTATCTGTTTATGACACCAACTTATTTCTTCAATCCAAGAGGATTACTGAATAAATTCAATTGGACTACCGTTGGTGCCAGTTTCAAAAGAACCTTAGCGGTACCAAGGACTTGGCTACACGGATCACTTCTAGGTATTCAAATTTGAAAGTTCCAGGGAACATCCCACCCCCGGAATTCCACCATCATATTTACCAGAACGACCGGTTGGATGTCGAGTTCCGGAATACTGCAAACGGGTCGTGCCTTCTCTTTATTACATGCTGGGAACCGAAGTGACTCGTGACGTCCTTTTCATCATCCGCAGGAAGCCATCCATCGATGCTACCTGAGATCTCCAATTTCTTTCGAACTCTGGAAAGCCAATTTTGGAGCACACAAATTACAGTCACTCTAAGGAGCTGAAGTTTAAGTTAGTGGCAAAACAAGGAAAGATATTCAATGTGGCAGGGAACAGGTTTTGAAAACAGAGAATGAAATCATCTTGAAAGCGCTTTATGAAATCATTTAAATAAGGTTATTTATGGATAGTAAGTGAAGATAGTGACGGATTCAAAGTAGTGATTTTAGCACTAAAACTGGAAAGCTGCCAGTAAGGCGGCTTTCTCGATGAAAGAAGCCTAACAAATCTACGTAATTGAAGATCGTCCGCTGCTCTCACGTACCATCAAATACATGTATCACGTTCGGCTGTTCAGCCCGTTCACCATGCAAGGAATTACGCTTACAGCTTTAACTAATGAGGGAGATTCTTGACCCTTACAATCTAGGTTAAATATCTTATTTATTTTACCTAAACGAAGGAAGCGGAATTTGTAGTCTGCCGTCGTAGCTCCCAGCGTGCTAGGGAATCCATAAATGCGCTAGGACTGGGTTTGGGGGTAGAGACCGCAATGAGAGAGCCCATCGCAGAGAGAGAATGTGCTAGCTACAAATGTTCAAGTTTCAGCCAAGCATTTTTCATTCATCTTAGTTTCTTTCTGAAAACCCAATCTTCACTGCAACTCCTTCAGTTGCGTTAGAATTTTCAAGCCACGTATTTCTGTGATTCTGCTGTCATAAAGACCTCCTATATCTACTTGTAAATAATCGACTTTGCTGGCGTCTGATAAACCGTCAGTACATCAGACGATAGCAAACACTGTTGAGCTGAGAACAGTTAAGGTAGCTTTTTCTCTATTCAGTACTTATCCCTGGATAAGGGAAAATTGACAGGTGTAGTTTTTCTTGATATTCGTAAGGCCTTTGACTCAGTTGATCATTCGATTTTACTAGAGAAAGTTAAGTTTTATGGAGTCGCTGATAGAGAATTGATGTGGTTCAAGTCTTATCTTACTGCCCGATAACAACAATGTTTAATAACTGGTTGCTTATCTTCTCAAAGTAACTTACTCTGTGGAGTTCCCCAAGGCTCTATTCTTGGCCCTCTCCTTTTCCTTATCTACATAAATGATTTACTAAATTGTTTAAAATTCACTACCCCCTGTTTATATGCAGACGATACTCAAATCTTTACCTCTAGTTTTGATATTGGCGCACTTGCCAATAATATAAATTCTGATTTAAAAAATCTAAGCGACTGGCTCACTGTTAATAAGCTCCAGTTCCAAGCTCTCAAAACTAAGTTAATGGTTGTTGGGTCAACATATAATTTGAACACTAAATCTGG
>NC_090876.1:23654763-23712263 GCF_036669935.1 Montipora foliosa
AGGCAAATTCTGATTCTAGTGATGTTGTGGTCTCATTTGGTCAGAGGCCTTTCAAGGTAGCACAGGTACATAGACAACATACCCTACTAAATTTGTAGAAAGTTTTTTAAGGTCTTTCTAACAAAGATAAATATGTTATTGTAAGAAAGTTAACATTAGGGAATTATGGGAAACAGCCGACAGTCGAATTTTTAGAAAGCCCTCCAGCCAGTATTCTCTTTCACGTGATACGAGACATGTTGAATGGTCTGAAGTCCAGACCAGTCACCGCGCACCGGTGAAAAAACCCCTGATTACTCCAGTTTTAAAGCTCACTTATGTATCCCGGAGTTTGTAAAAGGACTCGTTTTCAACTATGCTCCTGACACATGTTGAATGGTCTGAAGTCCAGACCAGTCACCGCGCACCGGTGGCTCAGTTGGTTGAGCACCGGGCTGCCACGCGGGAGGTCGTGAGTTCGACTATGACTGGACCAACACTAAGGGTCTCAATTAAATAACTGAGGAGAAAGTGCTGCCTTAGTAATTACACCCGTAAATGGTTAGACTTCCAAGTCTTCTCGGATAAGGACTATAAACCGTAGGCCCCGTCTCACATATATCTTTTATGTTGTTCATAACTTCCCTGTGGGACTTAAAAAGAACCCACACACTATTCGAGAAGAGTAGAGAATAAAGTTCCCGGTGTTGTCGCTGTCCTTTGTAAATGTGTGTTCTCTCCAGCAGAAGTGGCCGGATTGGCAGTGATGCCTCAAAAAGGCTGGTGGTGTATGAGGCCACCTAAGCAGAAAACGCCACAAGTCAAAAGGGACTTTGCCGAGTGTTGGAGCATCTAGATGTAGAGTCTTTCGCGTAAAAAAAATTTTGCCCAACAAATTGAACTTCCCCCAACTGTGTGGCTTCATAGCTCAACTGGTGCATGGCACACGGTGAACAGGTAAATGAAATGAATGTATATTTGAAGTACGGGTTATAGACGAATGGGTCTTTCACGTAAACATGTAAGAACAACAAATTGAACTGCTCCCAGCTGTGTGGCTTCATAGCTGAGTTGGTAAAGCATTGCACCGGCATCGCCGGGAAGAGGTCATGGGTTCGAATCCTGTTGGAGCCACCTGAACATGCAGGTAAATCGTAGACAAAAAATTATTATATTGTTTGGTTGTTTGGTCGTTTTTTTTTTTTTTTCATTTCGTTACTTCGTTTTGTCAATTTGCCGTCCGATTCTGGACGTGCGTTGTTTCGTCGTCCAGTTTCGTCGGTCTAATTCGTTACTTCGCCTTGTCTTTTCGTTTCATCGTTTCGCTTTGTTTATTACCTTGCTTCGTTTTGCCATTTCGTCGTTTCGGTTCGTCGCACCGTATTTTCACCGCGCAAGACTGGGAACTAGAAAGACATTCATACTCTTTGCGAACAGTAAGGGGGTCAAAGTGGGTACTTGTACCTCCCACGTCTCCGGCAGAGATCAGGTGAAAGTGTCCCGAGAACAAGTGCTCTACAAGGTCTTATCATTTGATGTAGTCTTTCTTCTCATGCGCTTCACTCTTGGCCCGAGTGTTGACCTGACTGAGGTTTACATACACAGCTCAGTGCTCATCTTACTGAGCAGACAAATCAACCAGAAATACACACCTGTCTCTCCCTTACTTGATCCACTGGCACTTAATGCAGACACCCGGCGTGCTACCTGCTTCTCGCCTTCTTGAATAAGCTCTGATGAAAACGAACAGGGATAGAAATAAGCATACAGGCAAAATCATGGAATGTTAGACAACTTGCTTCCTACACAAATTTATCCCGACCCCGGCAGCCCCTTTCGCATTCGAGACAGTGTCCTCGACAACCCATGAAGGCCAAAAAACTGAAACCCTTAGCCCCAAACCTTCTACGCATCCGTCAATATAATCAATGCTCTTTATCAGGCCTCAGTTGCTCAAAAGGTGGATAACTCCACCGGATATATCACTATCCAGCAGACAAAGACAAGCGAAACCACTTGAGTTATTTTACCCAGTGGAAAGTGATTTATCGAGTGGATAGCGCTATCCACCCTTCGAATAACTGGGGCCTGGCATTTAAAGAGAGACTCGCGATGCACACCGATCTATCAACCGCGAGATAGCAGCCAGCAAACTAAACGCGAGTGTGCATGAGTTATCCGCTTTAAATAAACCTCTTAGAAAAAGAGGACTTTAAACCGCTGGAAAGCACATTTGCTACCAAATTGGTTCGACTCTTTTTAGAACTAACGTTTGTATTGCAAAATGATTTTAGAATCGCTTACTTTCCCTTTCAAATTTCTCGGGCGCTGCCATGATGAATAAGTGTGACGTACATTGTAGAAGGATTGCCTTATTGTCATTACAAAAAAGCTGTTTGTGTCAGAAAAACTACTCCTCCTACAATACCACTTAAAGCAAACAGGTACCAGGGTTGTTTAACGTGTTCAGAGCCCAGGCAATTCAACTTTGCTCAACAGATTGAGAAAAGGGTTAGTTTCATCATTGTCGTTACAATGGTAATAATCTCCATGGCTGCAATAGGGAAGAGAAGAAATTACTTTACCAGGGGCTGCAGCCATGAATGTCAAATTAGCCATCTGAGAAAGAGCATTTGTTAATCCAAACTGAGTAACTTCACCAAGATCTTGCAGTGATGAATCATCTGAGTCACTTTCCTGCTCCAAGGGCAAAGAACCATGGATGTCCTGTAAGACAATAGAGGATTGTTGGACATTTTCAGCGAAAAACTTTGTAATTGCTACTTAAGACTGAGATATATTGAACTATAACGGTTTGGCGGAGGGTTGAGGGACCTGGAAAAAACCCGCTTTCTCCTAAGAGGAACACAGAATTATGACTTACAGATTACTAGTTTGGATTCTCGGAAAGTTTGAAGAAAAGCTCCCCCAAAAACCTGTCCACCAACACTCGGTCGTCTGTCGGCCAACCGTTGACCGCGAGTCAAAAATATGATTCGTTAAAGGGTCGGGCAACAGTCGGTTGGGCGAGCTCTTCTTGAAAAATTACCAGTTGCTTAACGACTTGGCTAGAGAGGACTAGTAAGGCTAGGCGGTTGCTTAGGTACGGGTGACAATTATTGTATCATTCTTGCTGATGCAGATCTTCATGTGGGTGTCGTGATGAACGCGTTAAAAAGGCCGTTATATTTCCTTTATCTTGTGCTTAGGTCAAAAAACACATTACCTTCGAAAGGACCTTGGAGCACAATACGTGCAGCAGAATGATCCACAATCACTAACTTTAAATTTTTGAGAGAGCTGCATCGGGGAGAAAATGAAGTCAAAGACTCACTAGTTTAAGAATGCAACTGACTATTTTCCAAATGCCATAATGAAATCCGTTTTGGGGGGTTCTTTACATAAAAACAATACGCTATTTACTTTTGGGACTGTATCATGCTTCAGTAAACTGAATATCCATTGTTTTAATGCAAATAACCCCCAAAGTAAACGGTATTATGGGATTTGCGAAAATAGCGAATGGGGGTGAGTCGCGGTGGGGCCGTGGGGGCTCGTTCGCGTCCCTTTTGACGGTTGGAAATGGAGCGAGCTGATTGGTGCATCCAAATTTTTGCGGGAAATTCAAACGTACGCTAGGCGGGAAATTCAAAATTCTAACAATGACGTCACAGACACGTGACCTCTCTTTCCGCGGACCCTCAGGAAACTGGTTGGGGTGTTTTGCGTGCCATGTTGGGAAAAAAGACAACGGTCAGGAAATTCAAACAATGACGTCACATCCCTCGAGAGAGGGATTGCGTGACAGAGACCCAGCCCCCTCACGGTCAGAAAAAAAAAACCCCAGAGAAAAATTTGAAATCCAACAGGTTTTAATGTACAAGAAAAAAAAAACAACAACAACAACAACGGTACTATTTGTCCAAGAAGAAGAAAAAGGCACAAAATGTCACACTATGTACAAGAATGTTCCTTAGTGGCGTGGCAGGCCCACGAAGGGATCCAGAACGCAGTCCTCCCACCCGTCACGCCAAAAAGACGGTGCACCGCACACGCACCCTAGTTTATTATTACGAGGGCTGATTTGGATGTGGCCGGCCAATGAGAGGATCCAGAACACAATCATCCCACCAGTCACATCCGAGTAGAATCTCCTTAAAGTCACCTCAGTTCCGTAATGTTACGCACACCCCGTAACTTTACAGGTTAAAACTCTAGGAGTTCTCCGAAGGACATGTCCTTGGAACAGGACGTGTCCGCCAAAGAACTCAGCAGCCGCACAAGATCCAACACGGTCTTCATGGTCAAATTGCACTGCCGCGCAAGCCAGATCCAAATCCGGACCAGGGGCCCGTTTCTCGAAAGTCCCGAAACTTTACGGGCCATTTTCGGGTGACACAGTTCCCTTTGTATGTCAAGAATGGAGAGGATTTAAGTCGTCAAACTTCAGAGTCATTTTTCTTTTTGTTACCTTAAAAACATGTTAAAAGATCGGCTTTCCAAAACAAGCGGTTGGCAGTTTCACAAACGGCTTTTTGGGCCCGAAAAGTTTTCGGGACTTTCAAGAAACGGGCCACAGGGACCTGTTTCTCCATGATGGCTTGCAACCTCAGCGATGCGAAGATATACAGGAAAATAGGCCCGAAAACTAGGGCCCGTTTCTCATGGGTCCCAAAACTTTACGGGTTATTTTCGGGGGTGTCACAATTCCTTTTGTATCTCAAGAATGGAGAGGATTTGAGTAGTCAAATTTCAAAGTCATTTTTCTTTTTTTTACCTTGAAAACATGTTAAAAGATCGCCTTTCCAAAACAAGTTGTTGGCAGTTTCACAAATGGCTTTTTGGGCCCGAAACGTTTTTGGGACTTTCGAGAAACAGACGAACCACCACCTCTCGAATGGCGTTTTGGATGCACTGGTCACGCTCCCAGGACGCTTGACGCTGTTCACGGTCTGCATCCCTCGCGCCTGAGAACGAGCATGATTCGCTCACAAGCGTCGCAATACTACGACGGGTTTTTCATCCTCCTCTGGCACTGCTGGTGGCCACTGTTGTGCGAGACGTGTGGATCGTCGTGCAGGTTCGGGGCGGGTGCTACCAGGTCGTTTAGTTCCGCTACCACGTCGGAAGCGATGGATGATGACCCTGTGGGAGAGGCACGAAGCAATAGCTTGTCTAGCCTATCGGCGGCGTCAGATAGATGCGAGGACAAACACTGGGATGCGGGAGGAACCAGGTGGTTCAGAGGCGCCAAGCCTTCTCTCACGTAGGGAGGCGTAGGAGTTTTGTTCGCCTGGTAATAGGCGCTGTCTCGCTCCCGAATTCGCTCCCGGTTTGCCTCCCAATCCTTCACTTGACGTTGTTGTTGTTGTCCGCTTTGATCTTGAACAGTAAGTTTTGGTGCACAAAGCACAAGCACACACCTGGTTCCCGCTGTAAATAAAGAGATAACAATGACCACGTGAATGAAAAAAAAAAGATAAATGCATTTAATGAGAGAAAAAGAAATAAAAAACGAGTTCATAAGAGAAAAAAAACCCACCTGAACTGGAACTTGAGCCTTCTCGGTTCGTTAGACGAGCGCGAGCTTTGGTCAAGAGATCCTTAGCAGTTTCGAACACCGGCAAGCTTCCACTTGGCACCAGAAGATGGTGTTGTGCCTGAAGTTTGTGACAACATTTTGTCGCCTTATCATATCGGCGACGGTACTCATTGAGTTGGGGTCGATGTCCGGCTACATAGAGTTTCTTTGACTCTTGGATCTCCGCTTGATGTCTTTCGCGGTATCGTTTCTTTTGTGCTAGAACTTTATTGTGGTTGGCTTGCTTCCATGCACGAACACGTTCAAGAACTTTTTGCTTCTTTTGTTGTCTTTTACTAGCGCCCATGTTGAAAAAAAAAAGAGACTCTCAACAGAAATATCTTTGAGGAATGATTAAAAAAATTTTCCTTTCCCGCCAGAAAAAAACACGGGTTGCCTAATGCAACGTTGCCACGCCATTTCCTGCCAAGAAAAAATGGTCCGAACACTCCTGTCCCCGAGGTTGTCCTGTACATGTATCGTATCAGATCACCGTACAGTACCTAAAAAATTGGATGGCTCAAACTGCAAGACATGAGATGCTCAATCTCATGGTTGCCAGTTCGAGATGAATTATTGGACTATCTTTAAAAAAAATTTTTTTCCTAGGCATGGACATTTTGTTTCTTCTGTTTTCAACCAATTTGATGTGTTCATCTACGAAGAATTAGTCTTGAATCGTGAGTAAAGGCCCCTCACAAGCAAGGTCAAGGCAAAGGTATTTATGTGGTTCGTTTGTTCAAACAAAATGGTGTTTTACGGCAAAAAGGGTGGGAAACATACCAGGAAAACCATTTCAAGCCATTTTAGAACAGCCGTTGGAACATAACATCGAGAAATGGAGGTCCATGATGTACATAAATATTTGTATACAAGTTGTTTTTTTGTGAGCATGTGCTGTGTTAAATGCCACTTCGCCCCACTTTTAATTTCGAGTTGAACAACGCACTAAATTATCAAATTAAAGCTCTTATGAATGAAAATGTCATCATTGGGACCTAAAAGGTCAGAAAGATGGGTTTACAAAGTTCTGGAAAAAGTCACGAAGGATTCTTTTTTGCCAAATGCGAAAAAAATAGTGAAGGTCATCCACAATCTCCCAAGGGAAGAAAAAAAAGAAAGAACCGAAAAAAAAAAAACAAACATGCTAGCTTAACATAGGCACAAGTTGTAATGTTTCTTTCATCACATATATTTACAAGATTTTACATTCTCCATAACAATTTTACCGAAAGATTTGTTAAAAATTCTCTGAAAATTCACTGAGGATTCTCTTTTAGCCAAACGTGTTGATGATCCAAGCCATCCGCAACCTCCTCAGGAAGAAAAAAAGAACCAAAAAGAAAAAAAGATTATGCAAACTAAACATAAACAAAAGTTGTAATATTTACAAGATTAACAATGTCCAATATTTACACTCTACCTCAATCGAGGCAGGAACAAAAGATCTGGTGGCAATGGTTGCAGCAATGCTCATCCGGCCAGTGATGGTGGCGGTGATTCCCCACGCAGTGATACCGCTCACATTGACTGCAGCAAAACTGCCCGGGAGGGCGGGCTGGTGGCCGGGATGACTGCATACGCAAACCATGTACAGATGGCTAGTCTTTCTGCAATCAAACAACGGAATCGTATTTAGTCACAGGGCCACATTCATATCGTGAGTGAGTCGCAACAAAAAAACTAACCAATCTCCTTGACAAGGGATACCATCTTATCCCAGTGCTCCATCTTCGCTTTCATGTTCAAGATGATTTCCTGCAGCTTGGTTGGTTTTTGGGTCTCTTGGACTGGAGTGCCCTATCTTATACCGATCACCCTGCCTCATTTTCAACCACAATTCCCACGAAGGGACTGGGGCAGGACTGCCTCAAAACGCCATGCAGCTTTAAGAGCCCCTATCTACCCTAAATTCAGAGGATTGTGAGGACCATGTTTTTCAAGCAGACGAAAAAATTGAGTCCTACTTTTTAAAAACAGACACATATAGGTCAATAACAAAGAAATCACACATGAATGTCAAATAAAACAAAGTTCAATAAGAAAATGAGTGTTTTACATATGTTCGGAAAAAAATCGAAAGTGTCTATAGTGTGGCTTGGTACTGGGAAGTGCCGGGAGTAGAGAGGTGCTGGGCTTCCAAGCTGCAGTGCTAGAAATCATTGGGTCCGTTCATGATTCATGTAATGGGTATCGTGATCCAATCCCCTTTGACCACGCATTCATTGCACGAAATGATAACATTCCACTTGGGGACAGTGGTGATGTAGCGGATCTTGATGATGACCACAGGAACACACGGAACTCAGACAAGGGAGATCATCACATTCCGGGCAACCCAAGGGTTCCAAATCGGTGTGAGGAATCCCCCAGCTGGTCAACCATCGTCGTTCAATCAAAACCCCCTTTGAAAGCGACTAAAGGCTTGTGTTGTTAGTAGAGGAGATGGGCATCTGTTTTTAACTCACAGGTCAGATGGTACGAACTATGTGGGTAGTTTGGGAGCCCGTGGACGTGTGTTGTGCAGTGATAAGCCGTTCTTCGATCTTTAGGCGCGATATCGGGCCAAAGCAAGGAAGGTTTCTAATCAATCGATCCCCTGTGTTGACCTGTCCAATCGCACCAACCAAGTTCCCTGGGAAGAAATTGGTCTCCCAAACAAAATCCTTCTAGGTCGATCACTAGGCATACTTTATCAAGAAGGTGGGTCCTCTTTGTCAATGGAGTCAGTCTTCTTCGTTGTCGCACTGGAGTCGGAGAGAGACCTTCAAATTGTCGGCCATCGGAAGAGGTAGCGACACTCATGGCAATTCCGATCGGGTTCCCACGTTTCTACAGCTTCGAGGGGCAACTAATCCTTTTCGTATAGGCAACACACACAACAAGCGATCTAGCAGGACATCCAAGCATCGATAGCACACTACCAACCTCACATCATTCTTTTGTAGTCTGATTGTCTTTGTATTGGAGTGGGACGTTGAGACTGTCCTCTTTCTGGAGGAGGTAGCGAATGAACTGACACTGGCGACAATTTTGATGGAGAACCCAAGTCGTCAGGTCGATGAGGTCTGTTTCCTCGTCTTTATCTTCATTGAAGCCCTCACACAAGAGAGCGTCCAGCATCAAGTCTATACGTCTACAGCACCTCTCCGAGCTCATTTATGAAACGTGTGACCGTGAAGCATGCAGCGACAACGCGAGGTTGCCGTTTGGGGTATACTGATTTAAAGGACGCAAAACTCATGAAATGAATTGTTATGCTGCATTCTTCGAACAGATTAGCATTCCGTTTTTCATGAAGAGATTAACTCTGTTAACGACTTCGACGCGTTTAGGTGATTAATACTGGGCAATAATTTTGAAGTTCTTTATTTGCTTTTGTAGCAATACTGCTGGTTTACGGTTTATTTGTGGATGTTCTGCAACGTGGGGTGGAAAATGCGGGCCGTTGTTTTTACATTTTTTGGGCGTATGTGTTTTAATGAGTGCTGGTGTGGAAGGGGTTTTTTTCAACGTAACTCTTAGAATTCGTACATGATAGAGTAAGGTAGTAGAATTTTAAGTCTGACTTTCCAAATTAAATTAAAGATAGAACCGCAAGTCATTAGGATACGGTGTTGGTGCTGGGGACTTTGTTAAGCTGAAAGCAACTAAAAATGCTGCTATAATCGTCACTTTGCTCTTAGATAGGAAGTAATGGTTTTGCAAATATCATTGCTTCTGTGTGAAAGATGGAGTTGTTGGGAAAGAATTTGTTAGTCATGGGGATTGCCAGTAAATGTGTTTGTTTTAAAAAAGTTATTACACAATGGGAAGAAGAAGGATAAAAATCCTGTTTGCCAGCAAATATTTCCTTTATGCCGCCTTTTCCCCTATAATGTATAAGCACAACCCAATAATGCTGCCTTGCCTGAGCTGTTTACTGAGCAAAAATGGAACCAATCAACAATTGGAGTAAATGGCTACGGGAAAAGTCCCATAGCCCCATTTATTAAAAAAAAATACTGTTCAATAAAATCCTAGATAAAAAGTTTGACCCAGTAAAGGTGAGGGCACTGAAAACGCCAAAGCATGTGATACCATTTTTGGGATGCTTTTAGGAAGCTTGCGGCGATTTTCGCTACGCTTGGATGTTTTGAGGAAGCGTACGGCGATTTCGCCACGCTTTAAGAACGAAGTATTCCGCATTTCGGAGCGATATTACTGTCAATCATTATCCCTGTTTCTGAACAGCATGTTGTCTGGGTGTTAATTCCGCTACGAACGAACGAACCATTCACCATTTTTGGATGTTTTTAGGAAGCTTGCTGCGATTTTAGCTACGCTTGGATGTTTTGAGGAAGTGTACGGCGATTTCGGCACGCTTTGAGAACGAAGCATACAATATATTTGAGCAGCACAGCCTCCTTTGTTCACCGAAGTTTTTCTTTCTCTCACCACTTGACACTTCCATCGCTACGCTTTAAGAACGAGGCATTCAACATTTCGGAGCGCTATTACAGTCAGTCATTATTTCTGTTTCTGAACAGCATGTTAATATTCAGCAGGAGAGTTTTGGGCTTTCAGACCTTTAAACTCGTGTTTTGCGTATATAATAAGCTGCATTTAGACGCTGAAATCTTAAGCTAGTAAGTAAATGACGTCAAATTTCCCTAGATCCAACCTTCTGAGGTCCAATCGGTTTTGAACGTAAGTAATGGCGGACCGTGAAATCCAAAACTGAGAGGCACCCAACGATAATCTTTGGTGAGATATGTGTTCAGGAGAGTCAAACTGTTCTGAGAATTTTGGTTTTACGTTACAAACAGCTATAGATTTCTTTACTAAAACGTCACCTAAAAGATTCGGCAACAAGGGAAAAGTATTCCCTTACATTTTCGGAAAGGATATTTTTGCAATTTTTGTCACTTAAAAATGTCTCCTAGCAGTTTTGGATGAGCAAATGGTTCCCTGGAAGGTAACATTCAGCTAGCAATTTCTGAAATGAGGATTTTGCTCCGTAAAATTTTCAGACACTTCAATGAAATTCTTCTTGGTGATAATTTGCTTGTTACGTGCCCTTGAAAACTTACATTCATTACAATGTACAGTCAAGAAAACGAATAAAAACCAAAGCTCAAATTTTGCCAGTACGGTGATAAGCAAACACACTTTCAAAATCTGAAGAAAGAAGGAAGTAATTTTTTTTATCATAGTAGCAAATAATGATACAGAGTGTGGTTTCTTTGAACTTCACCCGAACGTCACAAGCTGTATTTGAAAATGTCATAATAAAGCAGGGGCACCCAACGGGAATATAGTTCAAAACAACTTAAACATAGCATTGTCAAACGTAATTTAGTATTTAAACGGTAGATACAAGCATATTTTTATCCCCTAAAAACTTTTTATCTGTTCGGATTTTCTAGCTGAAAGTCTAGTGATCCGAAAATTATGAGGATTAAACTTACCTTTCCGAAATTTTCAGCCGGAAAAAAGCCTCCCGAAAATTCTAGCTGACCTTTTTAGGGTAAAAATCCGTTAAAAACGGGCAATTATACCATGTTTTAGATGTTCGAAAATCCTAGGACAAGCAGGCAAGCAAGAAATTTTACAACAAATGTTCCGAAAATTCTAGATCTCAAATCGTCTTCCGAACAGATATTTTCCGAAAATTGACGTTGGGTGCCCCTGATAAAGGTACTCTCCTCATTTATTTTGAGACCCAACAACCTCTTTGCCTTTTCTTTGATGTAATATCACTTGCCTCTTCAGAATACAAAACTGTTTATAAAAGAAGACTGAAAAATCTCAATTCTTAAACTCTTGAATTTTTTAAAATTAACCACGTTGTTGACCAAGATATTCCTTAAAAGAATGACACCAACTCACCTTTTCTTGCAATAGTCTTTTCAAATAATGGATTCTTTTCGTTCTTGTGGTGAATTGAGAGTACTCAGAATAAAGTTGACTCAATCTGAAGAAATAACAGTTGAAGAGAACATGCCAGAGTAGATAACTCAGCCATCCTTGACGCCGTTTAGGTGACATCACTGCTGTCACCACCTTAGCGACATACTACGCTAAAACGCACATCCATTGGACATGACGTACATGTACGCAACAAGGTTTAAAATGCAGGGTAACAACATTTTGAGGTTATGTTCAGGGAATGACAATGAACAGACTTTGAAAAAAGGCCGACAATACTAATTACACTTAAAACAAACTGACGTTTGGAAGGTAACAGTACCAAAGATGCACTTACAAATTGCCGGTTTTCTTCATGATGAAGAGGAAATTATCAACAGGGAAATCGTTTGGCCTACAATTCAAAGAATGAATGCATCCTTGGCCAACACATAAAATTAACTTGCAAGCTTGCTGGCATGAACAAAAATGAAACTGTGATCGATGGTGTGGACAAACATCATTCCTTAATTTAAGTTTGAGAACTCTATGGTATAAACTGTTTAAATTGTATATTTTTAGATTTGCTTACCCATCTTTGTTGTACAGGAAATAATTATTTCAGAGTACTTGTTTGATTCCATGAATCTAACCTTCCACCCCTTCCCACAGTAGTTGGAGTGGAAACTTAAAAGGGTGTTTTGTTACATGTATGTAAAATGAGTAGCTTTATTAATCTGCCAAAAATATTTGTCTCCGACACAATACCTTGTGAGTTTAGGCTGAAGGTGAGGTCGTGACTTGGTGTCGACTGGTGTAAAATGCATCTTTAATGCTAGAAAAACAACAACAATTTAATGATCACGAATTTATTACTCTTGCTTTACAAATCAAAAGGGCTTGTTATAATAATTCTAATGGCACATCCTTTCAAAATGGCAGGCGCGGATCCAGGGGAGGTGAAATGGGTGAATTTTCACTCCCCTTTTTCTGAGCCCCCCTTCTTGCACAGACCTCAAACACCTCAACCAAGCTTTGGTTCTATTACATTATTACAAAAATTCACCTCCCATTTCAAAATCCTGGATCCGCGCCTGAATGGCTACTACGATTCTTAATTAAAACTTAATCAGATGAGGAAAATTTTGCCGGTTTCTCAGAAAATCACCAGATTCATACTACAGTGTACTAAAATTTACTTTCTTCAAGTCAGTATAACAATTATCCAATATTATTAATATTATACCTGCAGTCTTGTCACGGGGAAAGTACACATAAATTATGAAGTTTTGTTCTCCCAACAGTCTCTAGACTCAAGAGAAAACAAAACTACAGGAAAGGGCAACTGCTGAAAGGAAAGTCATTAAGTGCTTTGTCTCAAACCAACTGAGTACTGAATTCTCTTTCAAACCAGCAGTAATTGAACCAATGGAATACACCTCAACTTGGCCAGGGACCCACAACCACTTAGCAGCCAATGACAGTAAGCTTTACAGCCATGAAAATGGGAGCTGTATGAGAGCTATTTTATTATGGTTGGATACAACCATAAAGCTCATAAAGTGCATGACAGATCAACTTACTAAAATATGGACTGATTTGTGGCTCCAAATCAGTGATCTTCTCTTTAAAAGGAATGATATTTGGGTGTGAAACCCTCTTTGGAGCAAAGACAACTCTGCAACAACCAAGAAGTAGGAAAAAGCATCAGCAGGGGATAACTTTCTTACTGAAGAGGAAACATCCATGTACTACCTAACCCTGGCTTATCTTACAATTATTATTTTTCTTGCTGGCTGAGCTTGCCAAAGAGGCAAGAAATTAAGTTTTCCCACTCTGGATGGAGCGTCTGGTAAGAGGCAGGGTGTCAGTTTTCAAGTTCAGTCAAATGATTCAGTTTTTGTGTATTGCCATTAGACAATAAGTACCGCAGCTTTCCCATCCTCCCGCCCCTCGGCCCGTCTGAAATGGTTTCTTTCTTTTGTTTGACAGATTGTAGTGAGGTCATTTCTTTGTTTTCTCTGTGAGCTGGACTTTGTGCCTTGATAGTCCATTTCTGTCAATTCTGGTGATGGTTAGTAGTCCTGTTAATAAAGTGCCATTGCATTGTTCTGTGGCAGACAAATGGCAATCAGTGTGTGAAAATGTGAATTAACAAGTTACTACAAAGATGTACAGGACTTTGAAGTAAAATGTCTATTCCCCGCAGGCATTAAAAATATCCATCCATTCATTAAATTTTAAACTCAATGACAATACATGTAATTTAATTTGAATGTTTGTGTCTCATCAAGGACAAGAACGTTTTGATTCAAATCGCATACAATGTCATTATCCTTTTGTAATTTGCACTTAAATGATTATTTTCATGACTCCTAACCCTTCAGCATTCCTTTCGCATAAAAGAGAGCAGAGGTTCTCATGTCCCATTTCTAATCAAATGGTCAATAATACACTACATGCAGTGACTTTATATCAATAAAACCTCCTCTTCGTTAATATGCAGTGTTTAATCAGATATAAAGTCACTGCATGTGACATACACTGTAGCTTGTTTTTCTCGTATGCTGCTTGTTTTTTTAACTGCATAACTACCTGACATGATCAAGACAGGATATTTAATTCAATAGAATCAAAATACTTTTGACAATATAACAGGGATTGACTGTTTGAACACCAGTAAGTGGAAATGGTAAAAAAGCTACCAGTGGACAGTGGAATGGGTTTGAACTGGACGTTTCTGTCCAAGCGCTTCTCAGTTCACGTTCCCAAACCTGATTATCAATCAACACAACTACACTGCATTAACAGTGGTAAGGTGTTTTTCTGCAGAAACTAGTCTAGATACACTACCCTGAACTGCTGCCTGAGGAGAGTGAGGAAAGTTCCAAGTGTGGAAATGCACTTTGCTTCAGATAATATCTAGGAGGTTGATGACTTTCAAGCTTAAAAAACAAACAAGCCAAAAAGAAAAATGCCTAACTATGAGAGATTTTGAAATGAAATTATGAAATTGTGCACATGGGTGCATAGTCCTGATAAGGACTGTTGTTGTTGGTATTGGTTACATCTAAGACTGCAAGTCCAGATTAATATCACCTGTGTACATGTACATGTACATGTACACTGTCACTGGAACATACAAATGCAGTTGACCATGCCATATTAAAGAACTCAGTAGGTAGCAAGTAAATCCTTCCTCTTGTTGTTGTCTTACAACATTACTCGCTCATCCTTTGTTGACAAGAGACTACACGTACATATACATGTACATTAAGACGCAATATTTTGCAGTAGAACTTGTTTGGGCCCTTTGATCAGGTTGCAGTCAATAAACAATGATTATTCTGTAATAAAGGCCACTGAACTTGAATTTGCTAAGTTGTTTTTGGTTCAAACTCATGGGTGCCACCTTTACACACATTAGTGCGATGTACACATAATTATTACAATTATTGTATAAACTTACACAAACAAAAGTGATGCATACATGTGGTTAAGTAAACTGAGTTTTTTAGAACACATAACTACATGTAGATGAAAACGGAGGAGCCAATTTAGACTTAGACTACCATAGGTCTTTTATTCACTGTCCAAAGTCTGTCGTGTAATAATATTCTACTATTTGTCAGGTCAGATGTCAATCAAGCTGAGAAGTGTTTTTGACCTGTGATACATGCATTTCTTAAATGGAGCACTGCTAAATATAAGCATACAATATGCCATCCTCAATCTAAAAACCAACCATAACAATTAATGTACTGTATTTCACATTCACTTTGAAATTATTTTGGGTAAATGCTTCAAATTCTTGCATCTCAATGTCCTTAAAGAACTTGGTGAAATTTGACAATGGTCGAATCTTCTTGCCAAAAATCACCTTTTAGTCTTTAAATGTTCAGTTCTTACCTAACTCTCTTTAAAAGTATTAATGGTGCTATAGGTACAATGTCTAATACCTGATCACACAAACCATAACCATATGAACCATATGCAAAGGCGAGCTCCAGTTGTATATCACCAGCATACTGTCATAAAAAAATAATGATTAACTCAGTAACAAGGCATAAAAGTATTCCAGATTTAACCAGCTGAGCACTCAAGATTCAGAAATCAATGTTAATAAAAATTCTCTAAACCAGGTCAAACAATACCCATTAATAAATAAACAACTTTAACAGCTACAAAAACAAATGCCGCTGATCCTGAGTTTAAAATTATGTTTAACTTATAGGAAGTGCTACATTTCTGTTCAATCAGTCACATCTCATCAAATGAGAAATGGCTTTGTTTATAACAGGCAATTTTTGAAGCAAATGTCATATGATCCAGTTCTCAAATAATAATGCAAATTCAATAAAACCAGGGAGGACATGCCTGACCCTGCTTGACTGTAGCTTTGTATCCTATGTGCAATTTAATGTATATGCATTCAAATACAACAGTTTTTGTAATTGAGTCGAATCCACTTGAAGCTGTTTAAAGCACTTTTCTGCCTGCTCATCTTTTCATAGTGGCCAGGGAAAATTTTACAGAACTAAATTTAGAGCTGAATCTCTAAGATGCCTAAAATTATTATACCTTTTGCTACCCGTGTAAGTAGAACAATGAATTTTAAAGAGAAAAAAAATAAGTCAACAGTATAGCAGAAGATAATGTGGCAAGGTTTACTGGATCACAGGATCTAAATGTAATACTTGCCTGCTTTTTCCTGTTATGTAACTCAAATGTCTCCATAGACCACTGTTTCTGAAAGGTAAACAAAATTTTGTATTAATTAATGAACAGGCAAGTCTGACCAATGGATTGGCACACAGGTAATAATTATACAGTATTAAATTCTTCTCCAGTCGACACCGGTAATAGTTATTTCAACCCCATCATACATTTGTAAATAGCATATTTGTAGCTTCCTAGCAGTCGAGTTCTTGACACTGCATGTATTTGTTTGTTTACTTGTGCTTGGAATGATAACTTGCAGTACCACAAGCAAGCAAGTTGAGCATGCTTTACATAATTATTAACTATACCCTTGCTTGTCATAAAGCTCACACAGGAAGTAAAAGCATAATTGCGAGAATACACTGTAACAATTATTGATTTTTTACCGGTGAAAAAATCATCATCATCATCAATCCAATTTTGATCCGGGTTTATCCCCATAAACGGGGATGGCCGGATGTACCCCACTCTCCATCTTGCTCGATTCATGGCGTCCTTTTTCTCCAAACCAACGCTCTTGCTCTCCTTCTCCACTTGCATCTTCCACGTCTTTTTTCGTTGTCCTCGCTTCCTCTTGCCCTTCACTACCAACTCCAACGCTTTTCTCAGAACATGCCCATCATCGCTCCTCAACACATGCCCGGACCATCTCACTCCATTTGCCTTTGCCATCTGAACCACTGTTTCCTTCAATCCCAACATCTCCATCAGGTCCTCTGTCCTCTTTTTACACCACACATTGCTCTCTCAGTCCTTCTCAAAATTGCTATCTCATTTTCCCTCAGACACCATGTCTCACTCCCATATAACATCGCTACTCTTACACAACTCCAATAAACCATTCCTTTCACCTTTAACGAGAACTTTTTTGAGTTCTACAACTCTCCACATTCCCTGAACTTCACCCAGCCAATTGTTGCTGTCACAGCTGCCTCGCAGCCACCGCTTGCATCCACCCTATCCACCAAATAACAGAACCCTCTTACCGTTTCCACCTCTTCACACAACTCCTTCACCGGTTCCACCAATCCATCAGCTTGCTTCTTGCATCTTCCACACACAAAATCCCTCCCCAACCTTGAGGTCACCCTCTAAACAGATTTGAAAGAAAAAAAGACGACAAAGTTGAACATGCTTTACTGAGCCATGCAGTACTATGATGCGACCAACTCCAGCATCTGTGAATAATAAATACTCAAATGTTAGAAGTAAATGAACTCACCTTGGCCAACTTGTGCAAATGAAATTCGGTTTTGCCAAGCAACTTGTGTTTTGGGATTGGCTGAAGTTTGTCATAACCGATAACAGCTATAACGACTTTGTTAAATGGATTAGTCGCCTTTGGATAAATCTGGAGGAAAAGAAAGTAAGTGGAAGAGTCTAGTAATGCTCAAATGGCTGGCAATCGCCAAATGATCCCCCCTCGCTCAAATCTTTCTTTCCCTTCTTTCACAGATCAGTATCCCCTCTTACCTTCCATGAATACCCCTTATATCCACTCCCTCTAAAACACCCCTCACAGACCTTTCACACTAATCTCAAGATTTTTCTTTGTACTCACCCAAACTTGAACCTGAACTCCCTATCTATCAGCTTTAAAATTTCTTCACAATGATCAATTTACCATATCAACTCACTTTATAAACAGTATTTACTCTTTTCTTTATTTCACTTTCCCACCAACACAGCGGCATAGCTTCTTTTTAAATAATTACAACTTAACCCCTTTACCCTACATGTGAAAGAGTGCTTTACTTCCAATAACCATGAACCAATATTCTTAATCCAATGACCATGGCAATGGATGTTTTAGACTAAACATTTCAAATAACTTTAAGTTACTCCAATCACTACATTGCATGCCAATCCTATACCTAGAATGCAGTGTCTGACACTTCCAGACTTGTCTGTAGACTGACTCTAACTCACAGTTGTTGAAGCTAACCAATTTAAAATGGGTAAAAGTTAAGAATGCGATCCCACCAACGCGTCGGCCAACACCTCAGCCAACGCGTCGGTCGACACACCACCAACACACTACCAACGCATCGGCCAACACACTACTGACGCATCAGCCGACACACTACCGATGCGTTGGTCGACACACTACCGACACGGTCGAAACTCTTTAGAATTTTGTTAGTTCTTTCAGTTGGAAGAAAGAGCAACTTTATAAGGAACGACAAAAACGTGATAGGCAAATAGCCGCCATTTTTAAAATGAAACACTAGTACCTACAGTACGTCTTCTCGATGTTTTGGCAAGGGTCGGTTACCAAAGCAGGGAAGTAATTTGCAAGTCGACCCACATGCTTATTTTTCATTCATTATAAAGGATTGGGAAGTTTGAACACTTTATTGATCATTGACTTTTTAATATGTGGTGGCAGTTCCAGGTTGGATATGTGTAGTGATGAGGCGATGAACACGGGTCCAGCAACACGTTTGCCACAGTGAAAACTGCAGGGTTTTAATAACACTTGTCGTAATGGAAACTGGGTTCTAATATCATGAAATACAAGATGGCGGTCAAAAGTAAATTTCGTATTTTCATATTGTAGTGAAAGTTTTCCGTCAAAGACATTTCCGTTCAGTTTGAAAAAGGTACGTTTAGGTTTTCAACAGTTCAATAAGGCCCAAATGAGTCACCAACATGCCACTGACGCATCTTATACATTATAAGACTAAACAGCGGCCAATGCATCGGCCGACAGTTGACAGACAGTCGACCGACGCGCTGGCCGACGTGTTGGCTGACGCTTTTACCTTAAAATGGGTGCATAGACTGAAATACAGTGTACTGTTTATCAGTGCTAATCAAATGGGTGCTTATACTTAAATACTGTTTATCAGCACTATTTGTAGATGTTGCAGTTAATTTTTGTTTTCAGTTAATTTCTATTTTCAACTATATTAGCCAAGTGTTGTATCATATACAAGCGTTTGCAAGGTCGCGTGCCTCGTTATCTTACTAACTTATTAGTACTTACCGGTGAGACTCATTCACGGCAAACTAGATATGCTAAATTTAATATAGCCTGCCCTCGAGTTAATCGAAATACAGAAGGTGGTAGAACATTTACTGTGACTGCTTGTCGGGAATGGAATAAGCTACCTCTTCAAATGAGGAAAGCAGAGACGCTCGAGACTTTCAAAAATTCTCTTTGGAATAGGATTTTTAAAGATCAGCAATCTTTAAATCATTTCTCTATATAAGTATTGTGGGTCACTGTGCTGCATGCTAATAATTGTTTCATAGTTTTATTACATTTTGCTAATTTTATCATAAGCTCTGATTTTTACCTATTTTAACTATTTTGATCTTGTAATGAGGGCCTCTAGTTTATTAGCATTTAGATGCTATTTTGAGCTACCCTCGATAAATAAAGACTTCACTCACTCACACTCACTCACAGTTAGTTTTTTTCTAACTAGGTGATTATATTTTTAACTAGGTAATATTTTTTTAACTAGGTAAAATTTTCAAAAACTGGGTAATTTTTTTTTCTCTGGTGCTATTGAAGGCCAACAAATTTTAGTGATTAAGCTCAAATGCTCAGCTGAGAGATTTGGGTTACTGAGCACTTATTTGAATGATTAGCTTTCATGTAAGGTTAGGGAGACTGCCTGCATTTTAGGAATTAGGGTTAAGCTTTCAATTTAGTGATTAGGGTTACCCATCATTTTATTTGAAACAGTTAACATACCAGGAGGCGTATGACAACTGCAGACTGTCTATAAATATTGCTGATATTAAACAGTATTTAAGTCTAAGCACCCATTTGATTAGCACTGATAAGCAGTATTTAAGTCTAAGCAACCATTTTAAAATAGTTAGCTTTCAATAACTGAGTTAGGATTAGTCTGCAGTCAGTGTACAAGTGCGAGACACTGCATTCTATGCATGGGATTGGCATGTATTGTAGTGATTGGAGTAATCAATTATCGGAAGTGTTTAGTCTAAAACAACCGTTGTCTTGGTCATTGGGTTAAGAATATTGGTCCCTGGTTATTGGAAGTAAAGCATTCTTTCACTTGTAGGATAAAGGCCTGGGGTTAGATTGTAAAGAAGCTGTGGTGCTGTGTTGGTGGGAAAGTGAAGTAAAAGAAAGGGTTTATAAAGTGAAGTTGATATGGGAAATTGACCACTGAAGAAATTTGAAAGCTGGCATTTTGATTGTTAGCCCTTCCTCAGAGCTAAACCCCTTTTTTGTCTTTCACACAGTAGGACTACTTTTTGAAATGAAAAAATAGTGATATTTTTTTATGATTCCTTTGGAAATATAACTTGTTTAATACAAGATTGATAAATATTTCTCTCTCAGATTTTCAATTAACAAGAGTAACTACAACTTATACTACCAGAAAGTAACTACATTACAATAACATTACAATGGTATTATTATTTGGTACTGCTACAATATGAATAAACTTCAATCTACCTTGAAAGAAAATTTGTTTACTCATTTTGCAAAATGGCCTGTTTACATGCTACAGATCCAATCTTGTGGGAGAAATAAGTGATTGGAGTTTTCCAAACTTGGTCACTATTCGGGCAGAATGTTTTTTTTTTATATCAGTTACTTTTCCTAATAGCAACTACATGTACTGTTTTTCACACTTGTGTCTTCTGTGAGAAATTTGACTGTGTACTTGGGACAAGATTTGAAACAGTTCCCATTTTAGAGCTACTTTCTTGATGTTTGCCGTTGCTGTAAGCCCATTTCTTTTAAGTTATCATCTGATGTTCCCAATTTGTTAATTGTTTCTGCTCAGATCGATCTTCGTTTCCTGTTTTTCTTTCAAGAAACATTTGCCCTTCCTGTAAAAATCATCTTTTGAATAACAAGTTATTTGCACATCTTTTCAATTCCTGTATTTCTCCATAGAAATAGATTTCATTTACGCTATTGCATTGGCGTGACTCCTCCATTTTATCAGTGCTACAAGATTTACAACATGTGCATGGCTCTGGTGTCCAAATGTGAATAAATTAAAGTTTGGACCGAGAGTGGCCTGGGATGAATAATGAAATATTTAATTATAAATTATAATGAAAGGTTTGCTTGAGTTGCTTGTGTGGTCAAGTGGATAAGAGAGTGGACAGAGATCCAGAGATAGGGGTTCAAGTTCAAGTTCGGGTGAGTGAAAAAAAAAATTCTAGACAAGTATGGATTGTCTGTGAGAAGTGCTGTAGAAGGGGGATGGGCATAAGGGATATCCAAGGGGGGAGGTAACTGGAAGGTAAGGGGGGATAGATCCGTGAAGAAAGGGATGGGTAGGACAAGTAGAACAGAGAAGGGCAGAGTTTCGTTCTTTTTTCATACCCCCTAAAAAACCAAGCCCCTGTTTTTTTAACTACATGTACAGCCCTAAAAAGGGAAAATCCCTTTTTTAGACAGTTGATTAAAAAAAACCTCGTTAAAAAAAATTACCTAGTTTAAAAAAAAATTACCTTGTTAAAAAAAATTAACTAGTTAAAAAAAAAATTAACTGAAATGAAAAATTAACTGCAACATAGACAGTCTGCAGTATGTGGCCTGCAGTTGTCATACACCTCCTGGAATCCTAGCTGTTTTAAATAAGACTGTGCATAACCCTAATCACTAAATTAAAAGCTTAACCCTAATTGATTCCCAAAATTCTGACAGTGTCCCTTAACCTTACATGAAAGCTAACCATTCAAAATAAGTGCTTAACCCAAATCACCAAGCTGAGCTTTTGACCCTAATAATAGTCTTAAAAATGATTTCTCTGTTTTATTTTATACATACCCCATAAAAGGGGTGGTGAATGGTAAAATCCGAGACTCCCTGAGACACCGAGATTCTAGTTAAAAATCCAAGCCTGAGACTCCTCAGTAAAAAGTTTCGAGACTCAAAAAAAGTAAAAACAAACCATGCAAAAATGAGACTTTGAGACTTATCAAAAACGCTTTCGAGATTTCGAGATCCTGCTAAAATTTTCGAGACCCACGTTTTCCGAGGCACCATTCGCCACCCCTCATGAAGAGTTCTACTTAATTACTGTAATAGAAAGATGTCAACGTATGTTGAAATGGGTGGTGTTATAAAAAAAATTGGACTGGTTCAAAAATTCTGTACTGGTTCAAGAAAAATTAAACCAGAGGTCAAAATTAAATTACATGTCCAAACCCAAACAGGGATTTTCCCAATTATAGTTTTACAATGAAAGCGTGCACTGGGCCGTCTGGGTCTTATTGTAAATTAAAGAAAATACTGTAATTGTCTTTTTTTAAGCCAAATTGATGAGGGAAAAAACAGTGTAAAATGGCCTTTTCCTGTGAAATAATTGATTAAGTTTGACTCATAAAATTTCTAGATCACGTTCATAAATGGCAACCACTTTTACATTCTTTTGTCTTTAAGTTAGTTAGATCTACTGCCCTCATTTTAAACCATTTTTTTTTTGTAAATTTGCTTGTCGTAACGAGGCTAGAAAGGCTTACATGTACTGGCATTAAAACAAAAGAACCTTATATTTGCCCACCATTATGAAAAAGGTCTATATCAAAATCAATCTACAGGTAAACTTACTGTAGCTGGGAAGTTTTTGACATCATCCCACACAATGCATCCTTTCTTAACTGGCGACTGCAGAGATGAACACTTTGTTATTGACCCAACTGTTATCTGAACATAAATCCCAAAGTGTTCTGGAGGAAAATTAGCATCCAGGTACAGGTTTTGAGCTCCAAACACGTGCACAGCAAAAACACCAGTCTGTGATAAATAAAACCTCCACTAAAATACTGATACAGTACACTTCCATTTAGTAAGGATTTTAAATGCAGCTCATTCCAAATAGAACAATACTTTTTTCAAGACACTGACATATTGGAAGGATTAACTCCATAACACTATTTCACAAAACAGCAATGATATGACAGATCAGACATATGAAACACCAATAATAGTCATTGGTTAACAAGATCCAGCCATATTCGGAAGTGGCAAGTACAGCTGTAACCATAGCAAAACAAAAACCACCGTATTAAAGGCAACCTACATGTTGTCTCTAAATGCTTACACATAAACTCTGTGACCTTACATTTTCCAGACTACACAGTATGCATGTATAATCAATATCCAGGTTGCACGTCTAATCAATATCCAGACCATGAAAATTGGTGATTACCAAGAATGTGTTTTTGACATGTACATGTAACACATTTAAAGACAAAACAGATGGGAGTATTGTTGCTATAATGATAACCTATTAAGTCACAATATAATTATGTTGACCAAATTTTGCTGTTTTACTGTACGTAGTACCATACATGTATCAGCGAAAACACCTCTGTATTACACCTTAATGTATCCTTACTTAACTTAATGTAATATTGTCTTCGGCCTCACATTTGTCAAACAAAATATCAAATGATTCACCATACTTTACCAAGGGCCAACAGATAGATTTCTTCCACAACGTTCACTGTGATGTGGGCTGATGCAATGTGCTGCAATCAGCCTCAACCAAGTGTTACAGGCTCATACATGTACTTCCGGTGACTAACTTCTGGTTACAAGTAGATTTACAAGTTGAGTTTGTATCCAATATATGCAGCATGCTAAGTTGTAGAAGCTGTCAATGTTAAGTTATTTACAAGACAAGAAATCATTTATGCTACCGTAAATTTAAAGCTGACTAAATTTCTATGGTTATCCTAAACCATTATAATATTATTGTTCAGTAGTAAACAATGCTTACAGGAAGGGTTGCTTTTTCTCCTAGCAAAGGATCTTCATCTTGAAACAGACTGTTTTTACCATTCTCTGAACCTTTCAGCTTGGCATCAAAGCCTCCAATTAAAAAAAAACACTGTATTGTGAGGTGACTGTCATGATATTATTTTCTAGCATAACTATATGGGTGATTATAATTCTCTGCACTGATTGGTTGCACTTGAGGTGATTATTACACAATAATCACCTAGGCGTTCTTTTCAAAATTGCCGCAAGACGTTTTGTGAAGGTGACCGACAAAGAAATTAATTGCTTCAAAGAAAATGCACATTTAATTTTTCAAGTAACAACCTATGTAATTATAATAAAATAATATTTATTGTTAAATGTAAATAATATGATTATGGAGCACAGTACTCCCTGCACTACATTGACTTGATGAAGATGAAGTAAAATTATACCGTCCATATGCGTACAGGGTTTATGAATTTTGCTCTGATGGCGATAGCTTTGATACAATGTGTCAATACCATCCTCCTGCCAAGTTTGGTGGCCAAAACATGCCCTTCCAGGACCAATTTTAGAGCTCCAAAGACAAGTGACACTTGAGTGTCCCCCACAACTACTGATTAACTGCCACTTGAAGAAATGATCATTGTAGATAACTGTAGGTCATAGTAGCTCATTGAAGAGCTCTTATTGTAGCTCATTGTAGGTCATTCCTCGTTTTTAGTAACTATGGTTCAACTTACTGGTGTGGTAGAAGAGTAACGGCCCCAAGGAACCCACAAGTACAAGGATGTCAATGTATTCTTCGTTTTTAGCTGAATCTCTGAACAGTAAAGCCAGACTCTATGCACTGCTTCCACAGATGGCCAAAACAATGGTCACTTTCTTCTAATGAAACTACATTACTTCAATTGAAGCCTGGGAGAGCAACAAAAAGTGCATGTATATTCTCTCCTCTGACCTGACCTCTGCCAAATTTCCATATTCACTCGATCCACCAGAATCACCCATCGTGGCAAACATTCTTCTTCTCTTGAAAACTTTATTGTCCTTACCTGGTTATGCTTACCTCACCCCAGCCTTCTTCGGCTTATGAATCAGTGCTATGGAACTCAGAGTTACAAAGAAGAACTATGGTCTCCGTGAAGCCTGAGATTTCTCAAGTTTTTGAATCATTACTGGACAAGATTCACACCAGAAAAGAGTCAAAGGTCTAGCACTCTGCTCCCCTGACTGATCACAGCTCATTTGTTTGTACTCAAAGAGGGCATGATGATTGTCCAAGCCCCATGCTGACTAACATGATGCAGACTAACATGATGAGACTTGTACTTTAACATGATGAGAGCTTCCTAGCTAAGCTATTGCTGCTAAGGTGACTAAAATTTAATGCATCCAGACTGTCTTGCACATTATCTATTGTTGACCAGTCACACCAGTTTTCCTTTGGTTCATCATGGTACTGTACATCTTTGACTGCAGAAGCTCTAGTTGTCAAGGATATCAATGTGGATACACTGGCCTTCATCACTTGCAACAACATCACAATCCACCCTACATGTACCAAATGATAGTTCGTTTTTGCTGGGTATGATGTAGCATCAATGGTTCAAAGCCCTCAAATCCATAACGTTGAGCATAAACACCACTGTTTGGCTGGGTGAGTTTCTTTAAGTCGCGTTTCTACACTCGCCATTGAATGATCACTGTACGGATTTCCTAGCTATTAGCTATAAACATAGAATCCACCCTTACTAAGATTGCTTGTTAGAGGTACATGTGTACATCTTACATTACAGTAATTAGTTGTAATTAGTCTCTGGTTTGTCTCAAGCATTCTAACAGTTCCCAGTCTGTGGGCCCTTAAACCTGTCCAGTGAGTCTTTGACATCATTTTCTCCTCGACCCAGCTCTCTCAAGATTCTAAAGTTAGTAATGGTGGACCAATAAATAACAAAATTCCAGTTAAAAAAAGGGGGGTCTTTTTAAAATCAGAACTTAAAACTTGGGTCACTCAGTGTTTAGTTAACATGATAGTTTTGAAATCCAAAGAAAAAGAAGAATTATTTTTTGGTCGTAGTAGCACTTTAAGAAATTGATTAGCATCATTCCTTGAGATGGTCTCCTTGTTGTGAGATGTGATGAGCCTTTCGCTGTCTCAGAAATGGATAGTCATCCCATGCTGCATCATAGATTGCTTCCTTTCGGCCATACATGTGAAACTGGACCGTCCTCCTCATCACCAGATGAAACTGACAGGAATCTGAACAGCCTACACTCCTCTGATCCTCCTGATGGCTTTGGTATTTCCTTTGTGCTGCAGACGTCATAAAGCAGTACTGTCAGCAGATACTTTCTTCTGTGAGTCTTTTGTGTGACTTCTATGTCCTTCACTCCTTTCCTCTTACTAGATGATGAATGTGCATGGTGAGTCCACTTGAGCCAGCCGGTCTCCTACAATTGTGCCTTGAACTACATCCCACCTGGCTGGTCCCACCTGCATCAAAAGAACTTTGACCCTCGATGGCAAAAATTAACTGCAATTGCTTTACAAACTTGCTTGTAAACATGATATGCTTTTGATCTTGTTGGTCAAATCTCACGGTCTGCCACAGATCAAAGACTTTCGCTTGCCTCTTCCTCTGAGGTTAGGCGATTAACTCCAAGATGTTATTCTCACTGTTTCAATTGACGATGAAATCATGTTTCCAAAGTTTCATCGCAGTCTTCGTCAAAAAGGAGAAAACACATCAGTTGTTTTGACAAAGGTATTTTGAACCCATTTGCGAGGTTGCCAAGGTTACAAAACTTTTTTCGGATTTTGCGTTCCTTTCGCTCGTGAAATCTGCTGAATCACCAATCAAAAATCTGTTTTTGGATTTGCCAAAAGGAACACAACCGCAGAGCAATCAGTATGTGTCGCTGATCTAACACAGACCACATCTAACCTGTCTTGGCATTTCAGTGCCAATTCTTAACCTGAGGATATCAACGTTAATCCTGTTATTTTTTGAGTGCATTGATGAGGAGCTTCCTCGCACTCCTATCCATCAAAGGCCTTTGAATGTTACCCCTGGTCTGGCTCCTGATATGGCGCTGCACCACCAGATCCCCAAACTGACACCTCTCCTGTGCCCAGTCCCATCCCCCACCAGCAGTGCTCGAAATGAGTGGTCGTTTACCATGGCCAGGTGACTAGCCTTTGGTAAAATGAAAACCTAGTTGCCCCAAGAAAAGACAATGGACAACCCAGCCAAAAACTGAAAATGAATTTCCTATTAAAGCTCCCCAGTTTTCTATTGTCAATACATGTGCGATAGTAGTGTGAAGTTAAGAATAATGAATTTACTGCAGTTGAGCATTTTCCCATGACTTGAATACCTGTGGCTTTCACAAAAAAATTTCAGATAGGAAAATGCATAAAGGCCATGTCACAAACATGACACTGGCGATGGATTTTGAAAATGCTAAAATATAAACCCAGACTTCCACAAAAAAAAAACCAGGGCGCACACTTAGAACTATAGACCAAAAATTTAATGCATAAATGATGGCCAACAAAAAACATTCTTTTGTTTATGTGATAATTAGCTATAGACTCACTAGCCTCATTTGCATGACCAAAATACAAAAGAAATGTTGCTTGAGGGCGAGGCTAGTGATTCTAATTAGCTACAAACAAAAGAATACATTTTGGGCGCCATTTATGCATTTAGGCTATGGGATACACAAGCTCAAATGCTATGTGATTGCACCTTAACATGTGTGCATTTAAATGTAGAGAGTTTCCTAATGGTCAGCCAAACATTTCTCAGGGCAACCATATTTATGGTTTTAGTTGCCCGTGTTTTGAAACAGGGACAACCTGGAATTGCTTTTAATTTCAAGCACTGCCCAAACAAGAGTGTTCCTGACAACTTTGGGACCCCAGTCATTGAGCCCACCTTTCCAACTTTGCATCCTGAGACACGTCAGGCTAGTTGCCCGGGGGTGGGGGGGACTCCCATATGAAACAGACGGGGATGCTCGTCGTCTCGCTTAGGGGTGTAAATTTAGGATTTTGGTCTTGCTTAGGGTGTTCCGGGCAAAGCGCCAATATTTTAAGCCGCCAAGGTCTCGTTTAGGGTTCTACGAAGAAACACAGAATTACGCGAAGAGAAACAGAAGTCAAATTTTCTTTTTAACTTGTTTTTAGGGGTCAAAAATTCCTTAAGCCATGCCCAGATTAGTCTCCTTTAGGGGTCACAAAAAGCTTGAGCCACGCCCAGATGGTCTCCTTTAGGGGTTAAATTCAAAATTTCCGACGAGCATCCCTGTCTGTTCCACATGGGAGTCCCCCCCCCCCCGGGTCTAGTTGTTCAACTAGTTGCCCACTGTGTTACCTACATTGTAGCATGCTGTTTGCATGAACTGCCTAGAAGAATTTCCACTCCACTGTGTTGTAACGCTTAATTTGTGCATTGATTCCTGGCTTCTTTAAGTAATTATTAACTTTTGCTTCAACAACCATTCAACATTTCTTTTGTTTTCATGGATGCTGAAGGAAGTTGCAGCCATTAATTTTGCCCTCTTCTTTCAACATTGTTGGGTATGTGCATGCCCAAAGTAAAGAAAAGTAGTTCCTTCAGTTATGAAAGCCAACGGTGCTCCTTTTACCCCCTCCCTCTGTGAGTGCTCCATTTCATGGACATTTAAAGCTATAGCTACACAGATCAGAGGAAAGTCAAAACAGACGTTGAATTCCCCAAGGATCGAACTGGGGACCCCTTGCTCCGAAAGCCACACACTAGCCAACTGAGCTACACCTGCAAATGTTGGTTTTTGAGGAGAGAGGAAAACCGGAGTACCCAGGGAAAAACCTCTCAAAGCAGACTAGAGAACCAACAAATTAAACTCAACCCACATATGGCGTATATAGCATCCGGGAATCGATCCCGGGCCACATCGGTGGAAAGTGAGTGCTCTCACCACTGCGCCAGCCCTGCTTCCTGGTCCTCCATGTCCGTATCCATAGTAACAACCGCTGGTGCTCCAGCCTGGGACAGAACACCATCCCTCTCGTGAAGCTTTGTTGAATCAAATGTTGACAATGACTTGTGACATCATTCAAAACAATCAAACTGATGTTGAAGAAAATGTTGATGCCGTTTGTCCGTGGTGTCTGATATTTGCAGACTGCAGACTAACCCTAAATCACAATAATTTTATTGAAAGCTAACCGTTTTAAAACGGGTTCTTAGCCTTAAATAATGTTTATCAGCGCTATTTGAAATGGGTGCTTAGATTTAAATAATGTTTATCAGTGCTAATTGTAGGCAGTCTGTAGTCTGCAAATGTCAGACACCGGTTTTTCCCGCCCATGCATACCACAGGGTGGTTTTTTCCTCCAAGGAATCTCCAGTCGAAATTCCTTTAAGTTTTTAGGTCCTATTTAGCTCAAGAATAACAAGACTAATTGTTATCTTACCCATGCCTGGATGAACTTCTGTCAAATCGGAATTCATGGTGATGAAAAAGAGCTCCGAAATCTACCGGAAATCTTTCACGATGAGTTTTATCGCGCATTACATTCGCGCAATTTATCGCGCAATCGGCCACCTCACTTGAGCCGCCAGTTCCATTCGGACCGGGAAGAGTTTCAAAGAGTATGCGCATTTGTGTTTGCACTGTCATGGCCGCTTTCTGAATCGGTCGCGACGTGGTGGTTTGAGTTAAACTAAAAGAAAGGCAAAGAGACCATTTGTTGCTCATTGAGACACCCAAGAATGGCAAAAGCAGATGTAGAAATGAAAGACACAAGTCAAAAGAACGATTCGGAAGCAGATGAACCGCAAGCGGAAGTTTCCAGAGAAGAGAAAGAGAGACTCGTTTTAGAAGGTAAATTTAAAAAGTCACTGTGGCAATAAAAAATTGTTCCATAAAAACTACTGGGAAGGAATCAAGGAATTAAATTCCCCTCCTCCTAGGGCGAAGACTAAGAAGGAAGATTCCGTAAATTATTGTAACTTAATTAGCACAGATGAATGCTATGGAAGCAGACTAGACCTGTCAACCTCAAAAAAGTTTAACAAGGAGGTTTTGGTTTTGAGCCTCAAGAAAACGGGGAGATTTTGTAAGAACCCATAAAACAACTGTTGCTGTGTAATTCTTAGGATGACTTTCCGTCTTGTAGTGATGTTCTACTCCTTTTATTCCTTGATGATGACAACTCAGGTTTTTCACATGGAAGGCAATGAAATTTGTAGTTATCGTACGTTTCTTGCTGCTTCAATTGGATGCAACGCTTTCCAATTGCTTGTTATTAAAGTCTTATCCTGAGAAAATCCAGCATATGTTTTTTTACTGTCTCCTTTTTCCCGAACAGGTTATTTTCACATTTTGGCCTGCTTTGTCTTCATCGCCATTTTTTGTTTCCTACACAGAGGGCCTGGGCTGGTAATTACATGTAGATATATCCCTTTTGTTACCTATTAAAATGTAACCCATATTACAACGATAATGGCAGAAATTTCTACTCCAATAATTTTATTATGTTGCGAGGTTTTTTATCATGAAGTTAATTTTCTATAATCTTCATCTTGATCTGAATAAGCACCAGCTGCCAGGAGAAAATTGTTTGAAATGGGGAGACCAGGAGAAAAGAACGAAAATTTGGATTCCCTCGGTCGCACCGTGAGAGTTGACATTTCTGTGGAGATACAATGTAATATTGAAAAGTGCTTGATTTAATGCTGAAGTTTTGCACGGAAAATCTTTAGTAAAAACATTGAAATGGTGAAGGTCATTTGAGACTGAATTCAGGGCACAAGAATAAACAGACTTAGTAAACAGGCCAATAACAATAATAAATGTATTGTATTATGTCCCCAAAGAAAAATTATTGTAAAGACTCATGTATAAGCCGCACCTTCTTGCTTAACAACATCTAGATTCACTCAAAAACTGTCCCCATTAACCCTTTCACTCCCAAGAGTGCCACTTATAGATTTTACTCTGTTTAACGCCAGACGATTTTACTCGTCAATGGGGAACCCCACGGGGGTGAAAGGGTTAACAACAGCTAGATTCACTCAAAAACTATGTCCCCATTAACCCTTTCACTCCCAAGAGTGCCACTTATAGATTTTACTCTGTCTAACGCCAGACGATTTTACTCATCAATGGGGAACCCCACGGGGGTGAAAGGTTTAAGTTTTGGGCCAAAAATTGTGTGTGCGACTTATACATTGCTTTCAGAGGGAGTAAACTGGCTTGTAGGGATCACAAATTGAACTGAAAACCTTCATTAACTAAAAGATTAGACATATTGAAACCTGTTGTTGATCACTGCTTTCAGTAGAAGTGGTGGCTTCTAAAGGAGCCGTTTGTTTGCATCTTCAGGTTCTAAACCCGAATCTTGCTCACCAGTAGTTCTTTTAAGCATTTCATATGCACTTTGTTTCAGCAGTTAAATTCTAACTAGCATGGAATCTCCATTCCTCCACACCGATCACCTTAACACTGATTTCTCCACTACACAATACCACGCTATTCAGGAGAATTCATGAGGCAAAATGGCCAACTGTTTCATTGCCCCTCGCTACTGTCATGGCGTGTTTGTCCAAGGGTTGTTAAACTCTCGTTTAGCAACAAGTTTTTCTCCAATCGATGCCTTCCATACATGTACATCTTGATAAACATGACATCCACACACAGCTGATGTGAAAGCGAACGTTTCCATGTCCAGACTTCCCTCGTTAAATGACTGTGTGGTTACCAGGCAAAGGTTAAATTGCATCGTTCTCCTGCGCTTTTTTCATGCAAATTCTGTTGTTTTCATTTCAACTGTGGGCTTTAGCAATAAAGACAACAGTTTATTACTGTTTTCAGTCACAGGGAATAGGGAAATCGATTTTAAAAAAGCTTTTAAAAGGTACATGTATTTTCAGAGTTGATTAACTTATTAACCCATTCACCCCTAAACCGGCCTAAACCGGCCATACTTAGTATTTTACTCTAACGCCAGATGATTTTACTCGTCAATGGGGAACCCCCAGGAGTCAATGAATTAATGTTGCTGCAAATACACAACATTAGATTTCGTCAAGTTTGTTGTTAACGTCTGCGAACAAACGACTAACTTTTTTTATAAGAGTGCTCTTTTGGAGTTCTTATTTTTTCCAAAATCATGCTTGAAAGTTGGGGGTGCGGCTTATGTTTACACGAGTCTTTACGGTACCTGTAAAATAGTAAAATTGGCATACAAATCACGTCATGCACAAAACATGAAATGAAACTGAACAGAATAGAACTGAAAGTACCAATAATTATTGCCAGAATTCGTTCTCCTTCCATTCACACCTTGACAAATGTTGTGTTCTGTTTTAATTATTTATTCAGACCTCAAAGATCAAGTGAAATATATAGAAAAGTCTGTGGCATCAAAAGAGCCACGCTTCTTAACTCGTATACTGAGGTCCATACCAGCCACCAGAAAAAAACTGACTCATCCCATCCTCAGGAAAATCATCTGTGGTTTCTTTCCTAATTGTAAGTATTTGTGACCGTCCAGATGAAAAGGATGCTTAACCAACACACGTTTCTAGTGCGTTTGTGTTTGAAACGCATTTGAAACACGTTTGAAACTGTTTGAAACCAAAGGTGTTTGAAACAAAGGAAAAGGTGTTTTACATGTATCTGTGTTTGAAACGCCAACCTGTGCTACATCTGATCTGTCAACATTGAACATAATTATTACTGTTGCAATAAATTATTTCAGTAAAGAATACATTGAGTAATTTTCCGTTTTATTTGTTTCGTACTGTAAAAGTACCCCTTTGATTAAGTAAAAGCTTTATATCGGTATATGAATGAATCAGGAAACAACATGGATGAGTGTTTTTTTTTTCTAACAAGCCAAGGAGCATAATTATATTGCTGTTGAAATACTGACATGTACATGTAGTATTTAAAATAATGAGTGAGGATTCCCTGTAAACTGTTTCACCTTGTGGGCTGTTGGGTGAAATAAAAGTCCCATAGAGAATGTGATCATGGAAACATAACCCGTAGCCGTGGAAACATTGTCTGCCTTGTTTAAGCAATTCAAGTGACATTCCAGTGCATAAAACTTGGCTTTGCTTGTAAAAGTGTGCATGTGAAAACAATCTCTCAACAAAATAACCTCTGCATAACGTCTTCATTCTGCTTGTTATGTGTTACAATATCCAGGCACTGTTTATGACTCATTGCTACAGTGTACAATGTGATTTCTTTTGAACGGTACTGTATTTCAATTCCCAGAGAGTAGGTGACGTTGGGGCTTGAACCAATAGATCAACTAACATCATTGTACAGTATCAATTTTCATGGCTTCCATTAAACTATAAAGCCAGTTTTATCATGATTTCATTTTCTCCTTGCCAGCATCTGTTGCAAGAGATGGCCTTTTAGCATTCCTGGATGAGGTAAGTGAACAGAGCGCATTCCACGCATTTCATCAAACTGACAGCCCATGGAAATAATGGTAGTATTTCTTAAGTTCAAGGGAGTTGGTTTCTACAGGTACAAAGAAAATTAATTAAAAATTATCTCTGATATTTTAAAGAAAAACTAAACAAAATAATGTACAGTATCTTAATGAACTATCTTTAGTGCAAATCCTAAACCACTACACATACACATCTACAATGTGTGCCCATTGCGTTTGAACCTAACCATGTTTTGTTTTAAAACTGTTACAGTATATATTTGTCCAGTTTATGACACAGGAAGGAACCAGGCATGGTTATATACCGTGGGTTCTTATACAATGTACCTACAGTAAGAAGTGCTTTGCAAAATTACTGTATGCAACATTTTGCTATAATTTCGACTGAAGTAATATGGCATGACCTCTTGACTTAAGGACGTTTGCGCCAAAATCTTCCTACGGTGAGATTTTCTTCATTTCTCGCATAAAGTTAGGTCATAAAGTACTTACTCCAAAAATATAAAAAAAATTGGGGGTCACCGACTTCGTTTCGGAGAAAATGGCAGTGGAAAAATGCCTTAATTTCGATAAATCTGTTATAATAACGAAAGGTAGCCTCATCTGCTCATCCATCGAAAATCCTAAAAATAAACTGTTAGAGTGAAGGTTTCCGTGCATAGGTTTTTAGGGGTGAGATTTTAAGATAATTTCATGCCGCTAGGGATGTCGTAAACAGTAGAGTTCATCCTGGACGAGCGTTTTCGTAACCTCTATCCGTTGCAACCACTACCGGGATTCGTGACACGAGGAAAGAAAATTTAAAAAAAAGATAACTTCTTACGGTGAGATTTTTTTCATTTTATCATATTTTGTAGATAGCAAGTAGAGTAATTGATTCATGATTAAAAAAATAGGGGTCACCGATGATCCAAGGGAGTAAAATCGATGTGATTTTACGAAGCTCTTGGAAAACTTCGTTTGTCACGTTTTTGCGTGACCTGTCGGGGAAGGACTGGAACCCAAGAGAGGATCGATCGTTGAAGGGATAAGGGATGATATGATATTTTATTATTTATGCACGGTAAAATCATCAGCTAAGATTACAAACAATGCTAAAATCTAAATTACAAAAGGTAAAATTTTAAAATGATTACAATAAAATACAATTAAACTATATTAATTCTAAAGCTGCTTTCCATGAATGCCGTGCTTTATACTAAAATATGTCCTTAATCAGATTTTTGAAAAGCCCAAGAGACTCTGCTTGTCTCGCTTTGAGGGGTAAGCTATTCCAGACAGTAGCACCTCTATAGCTGAAGCTGTTTCTATAATAATTTGTCCGCGGAAACGGAACATTAAGCTTTCTTTCAGAGTCTCTTAAACTATAAACAGATTCGCGGTTTGTAAATTTAGAACATAGATATTCCGGTGCTAGCCCCTGAAGACACTTATAGACCATTGTGGCCAGCGCAATTTGTTGCTGGCTAACTAGATTTTTCCAGCCTAAAATTTTGAATAGCTCGCTAGCATTTGCATCAAAATTAGAGAAGGTCAAAACTCTGGCTGCTCTATTTTGCAGTTTTTGTAATTTGTCATGTAACGTGATACCACAGTTTCCCCAGACGACATTGCAGTAGTCAAAGTGCGGTTGAAGTAAAGCGTGATAAATAGAGCGCAATGTCGTCTGAGGAACGAGATGCCTTATACGTTTGAGGGCTCCAATTCCAGAAGCTACTTTCTTTGTCAGTTTATCGACATGGCTACTCCAGTTAAGATTATTATCAATAAGCACGCCCAGGGATTTAGCAACAGAAACTTGAGTGATAGAGCACCATTAATCACCTGATTAATCTCGGGAATTGGAGGATTTGTGAGAGCATACAACCTCTTCCTTGATCCAATCAGCATAAATTCGGTTTTTGTCATGTTCAGGGTAAGTTTGTTTGCTATCAACCATTTTTTAACATTTTCTAGATCATGGTTAAGTCTTGATTCTATGTCGCCTGTATTGTCACCCGCGTATGTTAGGTGGGTGTCATCTGCGTACATCCATGGCACACAATTCGTTAGACAGTTTGGCAGATCATTGATATATAGCAAAAACAACAATGGACCCAAAATAGTCCCTTGAGGGACGCCGCAACTTAGTGAGCAAGTTTTAGAAAGTGATCCATTAATGGAACACTTTTGAGTGCGGTTGTCCAAATAGGACTTAAACCAGTTGTAAGAAATGCCATGTATGCCGTAATTATTTAATTTAGATAAAAGGATCTCGTGATTAACCGTATCGAAAGCTTTTTTTAGGTCTAGGAAAACAACAGCGTTTATTTTTCCTCGGTCAATGTTGTAAGCCCAAGTATCCGTAGCCCCAAGTAGAGCCGTAACGGTGGAATGAATAGAGCGAAAACCAGATTGGCATTTACATATTACGTTATGCTTTGTTAGGTAGGCATATAATTGGTTATAAACTATTCTTTCGAACACTTTGGCTATAACCGGGATAACGGAAATTGGGCGGTAATTGTTTAGGTCATCACGTTGCCCTTGTTTGAATAGTGGAGTGACCCGTGCACACTTCCAGTCGTCTGGGAACACACCTACATTTAATGACTGATTGAAAATATAGCACAGCGGTTTGCAAATAAGATCCGCGCATTCACGAATAAGTCGAGAAGAAATTTTGTCAAGGCCGACTGCCTTTGATTTTTTCAGTTTATTCAGCAGTGAAAATACTTCATTTGTGGAGGTTGGGCGGAACTGAAACTCCTTATCCGTGCTAGTGAGATAATTCAGATAGCTGTTGCCATCTGAAGAAGGAATATCACTAGCAAGTTTCGGGCCAATGGTAGCAAAATAACGATTAAATTCGTGCGCTATTTCTGCTGGAGCTGTTACTGATTGCTCATTTACATTCAGTTGTTTCACAGACGTTTCCACGAAATTTCGGGAAGACAGCTCATTGATGATCTGCCAGGTTTTGCGGGAATCACCCTTATGCTCGTTTAGCATATTTTGATAATAAACTTGCTTCGCTAGCCTAGTCGCACTATTGACTTTTTTTCCGCTGTCTTTTAAAGACAGGTTTAAAGAGAGGTTTTTACCCCAAAACAAAGCTTTCTCGAGCACAGCAAAGAAGTTTTAAGCAGTCGTCATCTTCATTTGGTTAGTGTTTTGTATAATATTTCTCCATTGTCGTCATGCTCGTCTTCTGGAGTGGGGTTTTTGTGAAATTTAATCGCTGTTTTTTTCCACGCAGGTCCGCACTATTCAAGCCAACGAGGACGAAAATACTGCTCTATTTTCACGAAAGTAAAGGAAAAGAACTTCAAAAACATACATTCATTTTGAACTTAAGTTCGTAGGGTAATAAAAACATTGAAAAAAGAAACAGCCCCATTAAATTTACGCAACGGTTCGTCCTCGAGTTTTCCAAACTTTCAGCCACTACTCGATCAGCAGCTACCATTTAAAGAGCTTTTCCATCCTCCCGCTCACTTCTCTTTAACGTTTCATGATGATTCGAAAACAAATGTGCCATTCTTTTGTCGGCCTGGAATTTTTTCCCCGGCGTTTTTGTCGCCATGTTCTTTTAACTAATGCTTGAACAATATTTATGAAAGTCATGTATACTAGTGCACGACTGATAAAAACAACGCGAACATCAGTCGTGCAGTAGTCTACTTGACTTTCCTAAATATTTTTAATCAATTTTGACTGATCACGATCTTCTCTTATCCAACGCTGTGCAAGACTTATCGTCCACGGTTTCTGCAAAGGTTTTCAAACCTCACCTTCACTAATGCTCGAAGTAATGCGTGACATATTACAGTCGCGTTACCTGCGCAGTTACGTTGCGCACAAACAATTAGCGCGAACGTCCTTAAAAGTGTGCTTTTACACTTAGCTAAGGAATTTATGCCACATTAATTTTGTTACTTTGTTAAGAAAACAAGGTACAATTTGTAGCATTTGCCTCCATTTTTGGACTTCGATTTTTTTTGGGGAGGGGGTTCGCAATTTGGCTGCTCATGCGTAACATTTCTTTGCCTTGTAGAAGGCAGCCCAAGTAGGATGTTGTTGCACAGCAATTGGAGCCCGATAAACTTAATCTTATGTACTGAAGAAAATCAATCAATTAACAGTTTTTACATGCTGCATTGCAGGTTTATCAAAAAATTTCTCTTTGACATCAACTTCGAATTGAAGTACCCTACACTACATAGATTTCACAGAGTCGTGGTTTGAATGTCGACATGCATTTGGTAATTTACCGCCAAACCGCATTTTTCATTACACTTTTAGATTTTAGGTGCTCTGTTTTGGAGTGCAAGCTTCTTAGTGAACATGTTGATCTTCGGAAAAGTTTACGTTCAAACAGACACTTACAGTTTTTCAAACCGTCTCATGAGACGGAAGTCTTGTCTCTTGAGACAAGACGAGACTCTCGTTTCACGAGAGGGTAGTCACTTACTTTGAGCGGTACAGTAGATATTGACCAAGATATTTTAAATAAAAAATCACTGAAATACTCTGAACTGGCCTTATTGGTTGTCAAACTCTCGTTATCGACAATACGCGACTTTTGGCTGTTATTTCTTTGTAACAAAGTATTTATCTGGAATAATACCGAAAACAAACATTTGTCTTTTATGTCTGCTGTTTATTTTGATACTTGCCTTGCGTTTATTTTGCTTTGTTAGCACACAGCACCCAGACAAAGTTGGTGGAATTAGAAAATTTTTCGTCTGGCACGTTACATTTTGTTCTGAAACATCGCACTTTTAACATCGTTTGTATCGTTTCAAACTTTTTATAGTTCATTTGGTTTGCGGTTTAGGGTTAGGATGGAAAGAAAAGGTTCAAAGCGTTTCGAAGGTTTCAGAGGTTTCGAGCCTTTAAAAGTTTGTACTTTGCGTGAGAGAATTAGTCACATACTGAGTAAAAATTGTCACGTGCTAGGCAACCAAACTTTGTTCAGTGAAGCAGAACAAGGTAGTTGTTTTGTTTGCGCCCTTTTCACGGCTTTGCAATTTTCAAAAGTGGAATTTTAACGTGTATTTTGCGTTATGTATGAAAGAAATATTTTAGAGGAACAATTAAAACAAAGTAAACCAAGTGTTTTACAAACCATCGAAACAATTCAAACAAAACGAACCAAACCATATATCAAACCATTTGAACGCTAAGCAAAACGAAAAATTTATTTTTAGCGTGATGGTTAAAAATTTAGTGCAAAAACTAGTAGCGTAACGCTAGTTCTACCATTATTACTCTAAAAGTACTCATTTTCTGTGGATGAATGTTTCCCAGTGTATTGTCCAATTAATGCGCACCTAAATATTTAAGGTTCGTGAGCGATATAATGAGAGAAAAAAAATATTTACACAAACATCTCAATCACGTTCACTGCTGTTTTTCTCGCTGATTTCAAGTGCGGTTTTTTTATTTTGTTGTTAATTGAAAACAGAAAAATATTTTGAAGCTTTCTTTTTACCAGCTAAATGCACATGAAATTTACTTTCCATTTCTGTTTTCAGATTATTACAGTAATGTTGTTATCTTAAAATCCAACGCTTTATTTAGCGTTCTGTATTTTGCAACGGCCTTGAACACTAATACCGTGGGCACAGCCAACTTTAAAGGAAATCAGCTTTATTAAAAATCTTTGGAACAAAGTGTAGGCTACCCGTAGCCTCTTGTTTTAAGTATTATTTTGTTTATATGGTCAGTACTTTACCCCTGTCTGAAGGTACACATATTCAAAGGGTAGTCACGCAACAGCATAACAGATAGATATTTATCATTGTTGATCTTACATCTGATTTTCTTTTTTTTTTTTTCAAGCCTATGGAATCAGAATCTTCAACACCATTCAGACCTCGCAGTGCCAGATTGGTTGCTGCTGCCACTTTACCGGAAGTTGAATTTTACTTCCATTTGTTAGTTTTGATTCACCTTATTGATACAGAGTGTTATAATGAGGTGAGCTATAGATCTCTTTAATAAAATAATAGTCAATGCTTACAGTGTAAGTCTCGCATGGAGGTTGGGTGGCCAGGAACGTGGGGTGCTTAACCACAGACCCCAAACACAAGTAGGTTGCTCTATCTCCACAACCCAGCCTCAAATGCTGCCCGCCACGCCAAAAGGACCTCCAGGCTGAACCATCCCAGAGCAATGGGGGCTCATTGACCTAAGGCACTCAACTTTACACAAAAAGTACAAATGTCTAACCTGCTAGGCCAACTGACTGGAGACTTGCTTATGGGTAAGAGAGTGAGTAGGAGTGCAGATATATACATGTAGTTTGTATGCATCGCTTGACCACCAATCCAAAATCGTGATAAGGTTATCAGGGACTTCCAGGGCAGCTGATGTCGTGGCCATGCCAATTCAGAGTGTAAGATACATGTACATTATAGACTGCACTGTGGATGACAAGAGCTGTTACCGGTAAGCGGCGACCATCTGCATAACTGTGGAACGGTTGCCCAACTTAAGCCAAAAAGTTGATACATTGTATGGGTTCTAATAAATACAGAGATTAATACTGATTTTTGTACTCTGGCTATTCTGTAAAATACGATTTGCTAAATTAGCCGAGTCAGTCACTTGCAGTCAGTCACTGTTTAGTCTTCACAGCCAATTACATCTACTGTAGGCTCAACTTACAGTCGACGAATAACACGAATAAGTTGAACAAATCACTTGACTCTGAAGATGACTTCCGCTCAGGTTGTCGAAACATCAGTCAATGTCATCTCAAACAGTCCTTCTCAGGATTACACTCACCCAGATGATCGTACTTTACTTAATTGTGATATGACTCCTGGGCTCAAACCATTATAATTCTACTTAGTCTTTTATCTGTTTACAGTCTGAACTTTTCATCTTTTCAGCCATACTGAAGTCTTGTAAATTATAAGTAAGTTCTTTCCTTGTTTCTGAGGTAACAGCGATCCTATTGTTAACCCACTGACACCTCAAATACCCTAGGACGCCCCCAGTTCACAAGTAAAATCTGTTAAGTATCACTCCCAGGGGTCAATGGGTTAATAACTTTCATCACTACTCCAAACAAGCTAATAATGTAATATTTACACTGAAAACCCTTTCCATGTGCCTGTAGCTGTAGAGACATACAGTACATGCACATGTGATCTTCCTGCATACTCAGACCTTCATGTTAAGGAGTGAGACATTGCCACCAACTTGGAACCACAAAATTACACTCGACAATACTGGAAGGAATCAATCACTTGTATGTTGTGTGGTCAAACTGCATGTAAATAGATTTAAAATTTAAGGAAAAAGTAGAAGCAGATGAAGTGATAAACTTGAAGGTACATGAGGAGGCGGTGACAAAAGGTACCTTGATAAACGTGAGTCTTCGAAAATTTTGGCAGGATCTTGAGATCTTGAAATCTTGAAATCTTGAAAGCGTTTTTGATAAGTCTCAAAGTTTCATTTTTGCATGGTTTGTTTTTACTTTTTTTGAGTCTCGAAACATTTTTCCAAGGAGTTTCAGGCTCGAATTTTTAACTAGGTTCTCGGTGTCGCGGCAAGTCTTAGATTTTACCATTCGCCACCCCTATGAGGTGAAAGATTGTCCTTCCTTTTTAAACTTCTTTCTGTTTTATTTTATTTTTGTAGGCTGTTCAGTGTTCAGAAGTGCTTATGCAGAGAGCCTTAAACCACAACAGAAGGACATTGGACCCCCTCTTGGCAAAATGTTACTTCTACCACTCGCGCGCTTATGAACTGGTTGGAAGATTAAGAGAAACCAGAAGGTATTGCTGCATAGTAATTTACTTTGTGTGTAATTCAAAATGAGATGAATTAACCACAAAAACGGGGTAGCCTTTTGTACCTTGTATTAAGATTCAGAAACAAATGTAGGAGTTTCTAGTGACACAATATCTGATTATATAGTGTGATGCCTTAAGTTTCTGGGCTTCTGATATGATGCGGAAAAAAAATTAAAGAGTAATTTTTGGCCATAAAATTAATTATTACATGTATGCGCAAACATGCGTTGATTATGTGGAAATTTAAACAGTTGTGACCTTCCACGGGAAAACGTACACTAACGCTAAACCGTTAAATTGACCGAAGCGTTAGATATCCGTTAGCCGTCCGTTAGAAGTTTACATGAAAACGTCAGAGCGTCAACTTCATCCGTTAGAACGTTAGTCTTATCCGTCAGAACGTTAGGTTCATCCGTCAGAGCGTCAGCCTCGTCCGTTAGGGGTTTAGCCTCGTCCGTTAGAGCGTTAGTCTCATACGTCAGATGTATAATAGTTATTAACCTTATCCGTTGGGCAAATCTTGGATTCTGTTGGCAAGTGAATTAATAATCTGTATCGATTGTTCCGGATCAGAGGATTCGTAGAGCGTCGTTTAAAAATGTGACCCTCTTTGGGAAAACCGGCCGTGTCCTTCTACAACTTAGTAGAATTACATGTAGTAGAGCGCTTTTTAAAAATTAAAAATACAGAGAAAAATGAAGGGTTTGTGTTCGACGTTCACCTCTGCGTACCAATAGTAAAACAAGGGTGGAAAGCTCGATTTCGGATCGCTCCAGCACCAAGCCGATTTTCACTGACAAATTCGCATCGTACAGGTTTCAAATCACGCACCAATCAAGCTGAAACTCACAAACAAATTCCTATCGTACAGGTTTCAAATCACGCACCAAGCAAGCTGAAACCCAGAGGTTTCCTTTCATGCCATTATATCTGAAATCCGTTCAAAACTCGAAGCGCTGGACCTCAAATAAAATTGAAAAAATCCAGCATTCGGAACTCCAAGGAAGCGTAGTTGGAGTTTGGTGTGACGGCTTGCAGCCGTCACAACGTTTGCTCCTCTGTGATTGGCTAATAAGAAATCATCATCCAATCAGAGAGGAGCACATGGCGTGACGGCTGCAAGCATGTATCTAAAGCCGGTATACGAAAATCCTGCTACGCATCCTTGGCGCTGGGAATGCTGGAGTTTTCGATATTATTTGAGGTTGAGCGCTTCGAGTCTTGGATGGATTTCAAGCTGAAATAACTACGCTAATAGGTAGAATGGACAATAAAGACTCCAAAAACGAAGACCAAAGATCGAAGACCCATCCTGCGCGAACGCCAAATTAAATGTGATTGAATGATGCATGACTTACCAAATTTCAACTGAAAAATATCTGTTTAACTTAACCACTCGCCTGGAGTTTCTCGCGAGCTTTTTTGCCCCCTCGGCATCTTAACTGATGATACAGAACTCTTTCATCGTATTTATAGCAAAGAGCTCTCTTATGAACGCACCGCTTTGAATTTATCGTTACTTCGGCTTTGAAAACAACATGAAATGCTACATTTCTTTGGATGAAAATAATCATTTGTTGTATTTTACTTTGCAACTACAGTAGCTAATGAAGTAATGGATGCCGTGAGAAATTCACAATTTAGAAATGCATCGCATCATTGTGAGTCCGACGGTCAAAACATATCGAGATTAGCCACTTTTATCCGGACTTCGTTGCATTCAGCAGTTATTGGCGCCATGGGCGCGCCTCTTCGGAATCGTATTTTAAAAGTCACGCAATCGTTTCTGGTGGCCTGTCTACATCGTAGTATTCTTAAAGCAAAAAACTCGCTGAAATGTGCATCCGATTTGTTTTGGCCAGCTCGCGATGGTGCTAGTACTTCAAACCATGGCCTTTGTTTAGCCTTTCGAGCTTAGAACTAAGACTTGGTGTTAAAGCGCTAAGGCAGAACGTTAGAACTGATGGAAAGAACGTTAGAGCGTTGGCACAAACCGTTAGAGCGTTAGCACAAACCGTTAGAGCGTTAGCACAAACCGTCAGAGCGTTAGTAAAAAACGTTAAACCAATCTTCAAAACCGTTGAATATCCGTTAACCGTCCGTTAGTTTTAAGCCGTTTAACGGGCAAACGTTAGTGTACGTTTTCCCGTGGAAGGTCACAGTTTATAAAACTAATAATTAGGCCTGTCCAATTTATTTACATGCTTATGGTAAATCAGGACTCAAAATTGCAACCAATACAGTCACTGCTTTTACAGGCACCGCTAACGGTTTGCAAAGTCATGCTAACGCATTGCTGCAAGCGTTTAACGGTTAAGTTACTTCGACTAACAAGCGCTTCGGAAGCAGCTTAAACGTTGACTAACGGATTACTAACGGCTGACTGATGATGGCTAACGGCTAACTAACGCTTTCGGCCGTTAAACGTTAAAACGTTAGTGTACATGTACGTTTTCCCGTGTGAGGTCACATAATGAGGAGTCACCAATTTGTGAACAGCTTTCACAGTTGAAATAAAAGGGTTAGCAGTTGGCATTTTGCAGCAAGTTTTGCTAAAATAAATAAAGCGGTAAAAGATATTTTGTTTCTCATCATGAATTTTGTTTCAATTTGGAGAAATGGAGCAAAATTATAATATGGTTGGACTGCGATCCATTCCCTCAATGGTTGACCATTTTCAGCTGTATTTTTACGCATACATGTATGTATTGGAGGCTCCTATTTTCCCTATGATTAGAAATGATACAATTTAATTTGTAACTTGCACCAAAATTTTGTTGTCTTTGCGACCAGATATTTTTTGAAATTTCAACCCCAGGGTATTTGTAATTTATGACACAGGTTCTACAGTCCTTCAATGTTCAGAAAAATAAGCATTTCAAAACAGTCAATCACTTTGGCTTTTATGTTTGTGAGGATGGTAAGCAGCTACTTTATCCCTAATATCAGGCATTTCTTTTGTTTATGCGGAAAATGTTGTAATAATTATTATGCAGAGGATGTGGGTTTTAGGGAATTCCGCAGATCCACATCGCCACATCCTGTCAGATGCCTTGAAGTTTGCAACTTTTAAACTGGAAATTAGCCAAAGTTAGGTCTACATGTATTAATTAATTTTTTATTGTTAAGTATATCCAATTAATTGTTACACTAATTAAACACAGTTGGGCTTTTGAAGGGGAACGTCACTAATAAATCTCTTCAAACAGCTCCTTAAAGACTACATGTAGTTTCTTTGAATTTTTTTTTTTCACAGTTTTTTGCTTGCCAGACTCAGAACAGCTACTCTGAGACATGATGATGAGGGACAGGCAAGTATGATTTATGAAACTACTGGTACATGTAGCTGCATATTACATACATGTTATTTGCTCGTTTGGAAGTCTGTATAGCAAAAACTGTGACCTCGGTCACAGCTTTTCGCTATATGGACAGACGCTTAGCAGGTAAGTAACTTATTAGTTTTTTCCTCTCTCTCTTCCTCTCTGAAATCACTTTTTTAATTGTTGACCTGCACCACGCTTGATAGCAAATGCAGTAAGTGACTTACAAACTGAACTTTTGAAAGAGAAATATTTTTATTTAAATTCTATGTCCACGCCTTTTGTGTAATAAAAATCGCTTTTGAAACACTTCTGTACGTTAAAGGATTCGGTGTCAAAAAATGAAAATTTAAGGTCATTACACAAACTCACACAACCAGGGCTAGGACTCTGCCCAGGTTGGCGGGCAAGACAAAAATTCTGCCCGCTCCCAGAGTCAATCAGATTTTCTTCAGTAGGCATTCTCCAGATCATGAAAAATTAGCATGTGAACAAAATGACAAAATGAAAGAAAATTAATGTGTATTATTTGAAGTGTGGGTAATAGATGAAAGATGCAAGGTAGACTGAAGTGACCGTCACACTTATAATCCATGACCTCTGTGATGCTGGTGCAAGGCTCTTCCATCTGAGCTATGAAGCCATACAGTTGGGAGCAGGTCAATTTGTTGGGCTTGTTCATTCCCATAAAAGGACTAATGAATGAAAGAAATGTACAAAAAATTATTATTTGAAGTGTTTATGTACACGTCAAGACTTTCCAGTCTTGGATGATAATAATAAAATTAGTCTTTGGCAAAAATTTAATTTTTACTAAATTAATTGAGAACTTGTTGGCAACAGTACCTTTAGCTTAAAAATTAATAGACCATAAGTACACTGTACCTAAACATCATAAAAATTAATATTGATGGCTGAGAAGGCACCACAATGGAAAAACAATGAGGATTGAAGTGCTTAATAAGTTCTAAAGTGCATGACAGAATTACAAGATTTTCATTTAAAGAAAAGAAACAATCTTCTTAAACGAAAATAAATATAATTTACATGGTGGTTTCTTTTGTGGTAATCCACTTTTGGATCAAGGAAATGCAAAATCCAAAAGAAATATCTTAAGTCTGAAACTACACACTGCTTAACGAAGAGTTTGTTATTGATAGATTATCTTTGTTTGTTATTGGCAGGCCATTCTTTTAAATCTTCTCCTACGAAACTACCTCCAATTCAACCTATATGATCAGGTAAGAAACTTTGCAATGTAGTCAAAGTCAAAATTCAGGGTAAATTGCTATCACTAGTTGATTTTCATCTGCCTTTGTATTCTAACAAAAATAAATTATTCACTTTATGATTAGTTGGGCAAGTATACACATAACTTGGCAAGAAGCCTCATTTGAAATTCATTTTAATCTCAACAACAAAATGGTTGGAACAATACTCCCTTGAAGAGGACATTACAGGGGTTCCAGGGCTTTTGTTGTGGTGACAGCACAACTAATGCATGCACTTACAATGTTCTTAACACTTAACTGAACGATGTACAGAAGTACAGTATGTTAGTAGAGTGTAATAGATAAAGAGTCAGTAGACAAACAGTTCGTGGTAGTGAAAAGTCCTTGAGGTTCAGTAGAAGTCCTTAATTTAAGATGCCTGTGAATTTCATATAACTTAACCCACTGACGAGTAAAATCGTCTGGCATTAGACAGAGTAAATCTATCTATTAAGTCTCACCTCCATGGGTTAAAGATTTGGCAGAGAAACAGATGTTTTGCACACTTTTCTGATTTAAGCAACTTGAAAATCAACTTTATTCTCTTATTGCAGCAAACACTTTTTGACAGGCAGTGGTGCATTTAGCTATTCATGCCCTAATGCATTGCCTATAAACAATGCAATTTTTTTTAAGGGTGCATTTGATTGACCGTATTCCGGAATAGGAATACGTGGAATAGAAGATACATGTAGAAGTCCTTCGTTTTTACGGAGATTCACATTAAAATTGTCCAACACCTGCTAAAATGCCATTTTAATTAAACATATCTATATTATCCTTGTTGCTTCAAAACGCTAGACATACCATTTTAAATCATCAATCCAAGTATTCTTATTCCAGAATAGGGTCAATCGAACGCACGGTAAGTCAGTTTTCTTCTTAACCTAAAAGGACCTGAAAAGTATGTAGTTTCAAGGCAAAATTTGGTCTTTGGAATAGGCTGCATTTTTCTGTGAAGATACTGTCTGTCCACTCGATAAGGGTCACACAGTTTTTCCTTGCTCTTGGCCACAACTTCACTCTTGTCAAGAAATGCAGACAATAAACATGACAACAATTAATGTCTCCTAAACTCTGCTCCGTGTGTAATGATAAACAGCTGAGTTTATTCGAACCTAAAAATATTGCTTACGTGTACAAAGTCATGTTCCTCAACACTTACCGTAGTACCTCCTTGTGGGAAACAGGTGGCAAATGCATAGACTTGATAGAATCATGTTCATTTAAGTGTTTTTCATGTACCCTGTTGTTAGGCAGAGAAGTTGGTGTCCAAGTCTTCCTTTCCCGAAACAGCAAGTACAAATGAATGGGCAAGGTTCCTCTACTACACAGGTCAGTTTTTGTTGTTTTTTGAGTCTGTGTTCTCTTTTCATTCTGTTAAGCTTGTTTTCAACAGCCCTGTTACCATTATTATCTTTATTGATTCAGCTACGAACTGCTTGTTTTAGGATTTACTCAGTCAAGTCATCCATGTTTGTTGTACTGTAGGTATAATCAAAGCTATTCAGCTGGATTACTCAGAGGCTCACAAAAATCTCTTACAAGCAATACGAAAGGCCCCTCAACAAGCTGCATATGGATTCAAGCAAACTGTAAGTTAGTAACAATAAATGACTTCAACTTAAATTTATTATGCAACATAGGAAAACAAAATAATGTTATCTAACAGGTAGACTAAGTATTGCCAGACAAGAATAAATCTTCCATAAGGTTTATTGTAAACCTTCAGGAGTAGGTACATGTGTAACTATCCCAGTACACATGTTGGGTCCTCAGCTAGAATTAGGTCCTTTTTATCCTGTACATTGTGCAGGTTTTCCACAGTTTTTGTAAACAACTGTCAAGCTTCCTTAAGTAAATCTCTATTTAACCATTATTCCATGAACGCTCATTGGATATGAGTTGGCTATGACCAGTCTCGTATCCAACAAGCACAAATGGAATAATTGTTTTCCTTAGTTTGGAAGTACAAAATACGAGCAAAAAAGCAAGAAAATCTGAGCAAGATCAAAAAAAATTGATAAAGATGCAATGTTGTGTAACACTTGGTGGTCAGACAGACGCAGGCTTATCACAAAACATTTCTTACCTTTTTGGATTCTTCTATTAACCATCAAAATTGATCCAAACTTTCCACAAAAACTTTTTTCAGAGAGAAATTTCGCTTTTCAGCGAAAAATATTTTAGCTTACATGTAGCAATGCTTAGTGCAATCAATTGCCTTATAAGGTCAAACTTAAGTATATGAAATGATTGAGTGAACCAATCAGAGCATGATAAATGCACTAACTGAAGTTGAAAATTTAATAAAAATGTAATTAATCCAGCTTGAGGAGGAAGTCCTAACAATTACATGAAAAACACAACCAAAGGAACGAAACATGGAGATGCTTCAATACATAGACCCTTTGCATAAATGGTGCCCAAATTTGAATAAAATACTTGATACATCCTTAGCCTCACATTCATGAGAAAAATCCTTTGTCTTGAAACATAAACACAAAGCTAAGGATGTATCAAGTATTGTTATTCAAATTTGGGTGCCATTTATGCAAAGAGTCTATAGAGCTGATCAGTCAAATAAAATTATGCTGTTCTCACATTGTGTTCAATGCAGGCACAAAAATTTGCCATTGTTGTCCAGTTGCTTCTTGGGGAAATACCAGATAGAGCAACATTCAGAGAACCATTTCTAAGAAAAACACTGGTGCCATACTTCCAGCTAACCCAAGGTTTGTATGAATTACAAATAGTCATGTACCTGTTGAGTTGAAGTCAGTGCATACCGGCAACTAAGATGAGGTTCACATTGCAACAAGGTTGAATATCAGACATAGTTTGATTCTAAATTCAGAGTGGAAGATAAATGAATGCAACTATTCAAGAGACAATGTTGTGACACTAACATTTCACACATATTTCTCATTGAAAAGGAAAAGGTAAGGAAAGCAACTAGTCGTTCTAGCAGTGGAGCACTAATTGGGGACGCTGTAAACTGAAGTTAACAATTAATGCAGATCAAGTCAAATGTTGGTTTTTGAGGAGAGGGGAAACCGGAAACAATCTCTTGGTGTAGAGTAGATAGAGTGTCTGGGAATCAAACATCCGTGTTTGATTCCCAGACTCGGTGGGTGCCTACCGCATTGGTGGTAAGCAAGTGCTCTCGCCACTATGCCATCCCTGCACCCCTAGCATTAAAGACCATGCTATCTAGGAACTTTCTTAGTTCCAAGTAACTCTTTTCGTGATTCCACTATGTGAATTTAATCTACATGTAGGAAGTGTCAGACCACATTTCATGCTCTGTTTAACAGATAAAGTAGATTCCATGTTGCCATGTGTCTGTTCAGTAATACGTGTAGATCACAGATGACGTCAAAGTGTGGTATGAACATACATATAAAAGACAAGGTGATGGCTACGTGTTTCACTGATGTTCTTACCACATTTTGATATCTTCTTTGATCTCTTACTGAAAGAATAAGGAAATAACAGGTTTTGATGACGACGTCAGCTATGTGTCAGTCCTAATAGATCGTTATGTGAGAACCAATCAAAATGCATTATTCAGCTATTATATAAAGTCGTGTCTCCCTTAGTCGGAGTGCATGAGGTGTTGAGCCTTTGATGTGCACTACTTTGGGTAGGGAGAAACAGAAATGCTGAGTCTTAAGAAAAGTGGAGGAGTGCGTAAACTTTTGCTGCATGCCTCCTTCGTTGACTCACACAGTCAACCCACGTACATCGTGTACAGTGTTAAACCTATTTAGTGAGGCTTTTACATTAAAATAAATTATGGAATTTGTTTTCTCTGAATCAAGGTATTTTAAGGAACGCTGTTCATTATTTTTAAAGACCTTCAAATAAGCCAAAAATATTAAACACTTAATGACTGGTCCCGAGGGAAGCAAAATTAACTGTTTCGCAAGGGACAAGTCATTACCTGAGTGATTGTTAAATAGCACGAAAAGGAAAACGTGCAATGGCAACAATAACAGCGGCCGTCAGTCAACATGCACTGTTACCTCTGACGTCATAGATTTTGCACTGTTGCCCCCTCAGATACTTTTGGCGGAAAACAGTTTTATTGTTAGATGTCAGGTGACCTCGAAGTAACCAATGATAGCGCACGCTGTTGGGGGGGAGGGGAATTCAGCTATATAACAACATATATTTCATGCATTTTATGCACTCAAGGGGAAATCATAAAAACTTGTACATTGGATGCCTGTTCATACCAATTTTTTAAAATAATGATGAGTTCCACTTTGCTGGTCATAATGAAAATAAACAAGGTTATTACTTCATGCTCATGGCACAGTGGTGAGAGCACTCTCCTCCCACTAATGTGGCGTGGCTTTGATTCCCAGACTGGGCGTCATATGTAGGTTGTTGAGTTGGCTGGTTCTCTACTTCGAGAGGTTTTTCTCCAGGTACTCCGGTTTTCCCGTCTCGTCAAAAACCAACCTATGATTTGATATGCCTTATTTGATTTTGTACAGTGTCACCAGTTAGTGCCACCATCATCATAATCCGCAGTATACACGTTTAGTATGACAAGGCAATAATAGACCTTTTCGGCTTGTACATTTTGTTTTCCCAATACAGATCATGTGATAATACTCAGGAGGCCTGGTCCTTTGTTTTGTTCATTAAATAGAGTGCTTGCAGGCATATTCATGCTTGCATGCCCTCATTTTAATGAACAAAACAAAAGACCAAACCTCCTGAGTGTTATCACATGATCTGTATTGGAAAAACAAATTGTACAAGCCAAAAAGGTCTATTGCCCTCAAGTTACCCACATTCTTCCGACAGGTTACCAACAGTCGGCCGACTGTTGGAGGAGAGCTGTGCTTCATGAAGAAGTCATTCCATGGCACCTTTAATTGTAACTCTGTTTTGTCAACAGCCGTATTGAATGGGGACTTGAAGCTTTTTAACCAAATGGTTGACAAGTTTAAAGAGAAATTCCTCTCAGAGAAAACATATACATTGATCATCAGGTTTGTGTTTCGCCTTTTTGTGTCTTGACTCTTGGCAAATTTCAATGAGCAAGGGACTTGGACCAAATGTATAAGATCTAGTAACATCCAACAAATTAATTCTGTCACATTAAAGGCCATGTAAGCATTGAGATGTTCACCAAATTTGAGGGTTGTTCAAATCCAAAGAAATGGTATACTTGAGGAATTTGTTCTTAGCGGTGATGTTCTTATAAAGGGACCCTTCACTCCAACAAAGAACAGTAAACGATAGGAAATTATGTTTACGATCAAGTTTGTTTACGTTCTTAATTTCAAAGAAAGCGTTTGAATAGGGAAGACCTGAGACAGCAATGACCAGAACCAGGTTGCTGACCAGCGGTTTTCGTTAAAACGATGGTTTGCTGGGGCCTAGGTACTTCATGTATCCCCTATTATAGTGTATTTAAATTATAATGTATTCCCACGCGTATATTATAATACATTTAAATAATTAACCCTATATACCCATGTATACCCTTCTACACCCATGTATACCCATGAATACCCCTATATACCCATGTATACCCCTATATACCCATGTATACCCCAATATACCCATGTATACCCATGTATACCCCTATATACCCATGTATACCCATGTATACCCCTATATACCCATGTATACCCATGTATACCTATGTATACCCCTATATACCAATGTATACCCTTAAATACCCATGTATACCCCTATATACCCATGTATACCCTTATATACCCATGTATACCCCTATATACCCATGTAAACCCTTACATACCCTTCTAAACCCCTATATACCCATGTATACCCTTCTATACCCATGTATACCCCTATATACCCATGTGTACCCTTGTATACCCACGTATACCCTTACATACCCATGTATATCCCTATATACCCATGTATACCCTTATATACCCCAGTATACCCATGTATACCCTTATATACCCATGTATACCCCTATATACCCATGTATACCCTTGTATACCCATGTATACCCTTACAGACCCATGTATACCCTTACAGACCCATGTATACCCCTATATACCCATGTATACCCTTATATACCCCAGTACACCCATGTATACCCTTATATGCCCATGTATACCCCTATATACCCATGTATACCCTTATATAACCATGTATACCCCTATATACCCATGTATACCCATGTATACCCATGTATACCTATGTATACCCCTATATACCAATGTATACCCTTAAATACCCATGTATACCCCTATATACCCATGTATACCCTTATATACCCATGTATACCCTTATATACCCATGTATACCCCTATATACCCATGTAAACCCTTACATACCCTTCTAAACCCCTATATACCCATGTATACCCTTCTATACCCATGTATACCCCTATATACCCATGTGTACCCTTGTATACCCACGTATACCCTTACATACCCATGTATACCCCTATATACCCATGTATACCCTTATATACCCCAGTATACCCATGTATACCCTTATATACCCATGTATACCCCTATATACCCATGTATACCCTTGTATACCCATGTATACCCTTACAGACCCATGTATACCCCTATATACCCATGTATACCCTTATATACCCCAGTACACCCATGTATACCCTTATATACCCATGTATACCCCTATATACCCATGTATACCCTTATATACCCATGTATACCCATGTATACCCGTATACACCCCTATATACCCATGCATACCCTTATATACCCATGTATACCCCTATATACCCATGTATACCCTTATGCGTCTGGGGGTTCATAGCTTGCGAATACAGACTGGGAAATACGAAAATAGAGGTGCACCAATCCCAGTAGATGTAAGAACGTGTTTAGTCTGCAATAGAGGCTATATAGAAGATGAGCGGCACTTCTTGATGTATTGCCCAGGGTACGATAACATTAGAAATGAGCTCCATTCTCTCCTTTCAACACACGATGTTGTTTTCAAAAGCCTTAATGATGAGGATAAAATACGGTATTTACTTACCCTAGAAAACGAAAGCACTTCAAAGATAATAGGTAAATACACATATTTAATGTTTCAGAAGAGAAAAGACTTCCTAAATGCAAAAAAATTAAAATAATAATTTTATACCAATTGTATTACAAGTAATTGTATGATCTTTTTAGTTAATTAGTTATTCTAGTAGATATCATCACCTTTATTGTAACGAGACCGATACCTCCCTTTGGAGAGTAAGGCGCAATAAAGATTTACTGTTTACTGTTTACTGTTTATATACCCATGTATACCCCTATATACCCATGCATACCCTTGTATACCCATGTGTTCTCATGCAACAAAGGAATAAGGCAAGGTGATGGCTTAAGTCCAGTTTTATTTTCATTATTTATGAATGACTTACCGCAATACTTTAGGGACAACCATTGTCCAGGAGTAATGATTGGAAGCCATTCTCTAAATTGCCTCATGTATGCTGATGATTTGTTAGTTTTAAGTCCCTCTCCAGAAGGACTACAGAAATCGATTAACGTCATTAAAAAGCACGCAGAGGAATGGAAGCTGAAGGTGAATACCAACAAATCAAATATCATCATCTTTAGTGGGAACGGTCAAACCAAAAACAAGGAAATTTTCCAATATGGTTCAGAAGCATTACCTATCGTCAACAAACAAACATATTTGGGAATAGAAATGACCTCATCTGGTCGCTATACCTACGCAAGAGACATCCTTAGCAAAAAAGCTTATAAAGTTCTTGCGACAGTGAAACGATTGTTCTCCAATTCGGATACGACCACAATTACAATTAAGAATAAGCTTTTTGATGCCCTTGTCAAACCTATACTACTATATGGATGCGAAATATGGGGACCGGAGCTATTATCATATAAGACCCATTTTGACAAAAGCACTATCGAACAAGTCCATATCAAGTTCTGTAAACAAACACTAAATACCCCATGGTACACAGAGAACATTGCCTGTAGGGCAGAACTTGGACGGTACCCTTTAAGTATAGACATAAAAGCTTCAATATTTAGTTACTCGCTTAGATTACAGCATAAAACAGTCAATCCTCTATTAAAGGAAGCCTTTCATCACGCAAAAAGTCACAGCCAATTTTTTGATGTATTAAATAATGACGAAACTATACGAATGCACTCTATAGGCAATACATCAAGCCAACTACACATTAAGAATGCTCGTTCCTCCATAAAGAATCAGCTTAAAAAGGACTACATTCGAAATTGGCTGAAGGCTCGCAACAACACTTCCGAAGGCTCTAGAGAGAAATTTACACACAAAGAAGTCAAATTCGACTACCAATTGGAAGACTATCTCAAAACTATCAGAAACCCAGCACATAGAATAAGTATGACAAAATTGCGTCTGGGGGTTCATAGCTTGCGAATACAGACTGGGAAATACGAAAATAGAGGTGCACCAATCCCAGTAGATGGAAGAACGTGTTTAGTCTGCAATAGAGGCTATATAGAAGATGAGCGGCACTTCTTGATGTATTGCCCAGGGTACGATAACATTAGAAATGAGCTCCATTCTCTCCTTTCAACACACGATGTTGTTTTCAAAAGCCTTAATGATGAGGATAAAATTAGGTATTTACTTACCCTAGAAAACAAAAGCACTTCAAAGATAATAGGTAAATACACATATTTAATGTTTCAGAAGAGAAAAGACTTCCTAAATGCAAAATAATTAAAATAATAATTTTATACCAATTGTATTACAAGTAATTGTATGATCTTTTTAGTTAATTAGTTATTCAAGTAGATATCATCACCTTTATTGTAACGAGACCGATACCTCCCTTTGGAGAGTAAGGCGCAATAAAGATTTACTGTTTACTTTTGGAGAGTATACCCATGTATACCCTTACATACCCATGTATACCCATGTATACCCTCATATACCCATGTATACCCTTATATACCCATGTATACCCCTATATACCCATGTATACCCATGTATACCCATGTATACCCCTACATACCCATGTATACCCTTGTACACCCCAGTATACCCATGTATACCCTCATATACCCATGTATACCCATGTATACCCTTATATACCCATGTATACCCATGTATACCCTTATATACCGCTATATACCCATGTATACCCTTATATACCCATGTATACCCATGTATACCCTTATATACCCATGTATACCCTTATATACCCCTATATACCCATGTATACCCTTATATACCCATGTAAACCCTTGTATACCCTTATATACCCCTATATACCCATGTATACCCTTATATACCCATGTAAACCCATGTATACCCTCATATACCCATGTATACCCTTATATACCCATGTATACCCCTATATACCCATGTATACCCTTATATACCCATGTATACCCATGTATACCCCTACATACCCATGTATACCCTTGTTATAAAGTTCTTGCGACAGTGAAACGATTGTTCTCCAATTCGGATACGACCACAATTACAATTAAGAATAAGCTTTTTGATGCCCTTGTCAAACCTATACTACTATATGGATGCGAAATATGGGGACCGGAGCTATTATCATATAAGACCCATTTTGACAAAAGCACTATCGAACAAGTCCATATCAAGTTCTGTAAACAAACACTAAATACCCCATGGTACACAGAGAACATTGCCTGTAGGGCAGAACTTGGACGGTACCCTTTAAGTATAGACATAAAAGCTTCAATATTTAGTTACTCGCTTAGATTACAGCATAAAACAGTCAATCCTCTATTAAAGGAAGCCTTTCATCACGCAAAAAGTCACAGCCAATTTTTTGATGTATTAAATAATGACGAAACTATACGAATGCACTCTATAGGCAATACATCAAGCCAACTACACATTAAGAATGCTCGTTCCTCCATAAAGAATCAGCTTAAAAAGGACTACATTCGAAATTGGCTGAAGGCTCGCAACAACACTTCCGAAGGCTCTAGAGAGAAATTTACACACAAAGAAGTCAAATTCGACTACCAATTGGAAGACTATCTCAAAACTATCAGAAACCCAGCACATAGAATAAGTATGACAAAATTGCGTCTGGGGGTTCATAGCTTGCGAATACAGACTGGGAAATACGAAAATAGAGGTGCACCAATCCCAGTAGATGGAAGAACATGTTTAGTCTGCAATAGAGGCTATATAGAAGATGAGCGGCACTTCTTGATGTATTGCCCAGGGTACGATAACATTAGAAATGAGCTCCATTCTCTCCTTTCAACACACGATGTTGTTTTCAAAAGCCTTAATGATGAGGATAAAATTAGGTATTTACTTACCCTAGAAAACAAAAGCACTTCAAAGATAATAGGTAAATACACATATTTAATGTTTCAGAAGAGAAAAGACTTCCTAAATGCAAAATAATTAAAATAATAATTTTATACCAATTGTATTACAAGTAATTGTATGATCTTTTTAGTTAATTAGTTATTCAAGTAGATATCATCACCTTTATTGTAACGAGACCGATACCTCCCTTTGGAGAGTAAGGCGCAATAAAGATTTACTGTTTACTTTTGGAGAGTATACCCATGTATACCCTCATATACCCATGTATACCCATGTATACCCTTATATACCCATGTATACCCATGTATACCCTTATATACCGCTATATACCCATGTATACTCTTATATACCCATGTATACCCATGTATACCCTTATATACCCATGTATACCCTTATATACCCCTATATACCCATGTATACCCTTATATACCCATGTAAACCCTTGTATACCCTTATATACCCCTGTATACCCCAGTATACCCATGTATACCCTTATATACCCCTACATACCCATGTATACCCTTGTACACCCCAGTATACCCATGTATACCCTCATATACCCATGTATACCCATCTATACCCTTATATATCCATGTATACCCATGTATACCCTTATATACCCATGTATACCCTTAGATACCCCTGTATACCCATGTATACTCTTATATACCCCTGTATACCCATGTATACCCTTATATACCCCTGTATACCCATGTATACCCTTATATACCCCTATATACCCATGTATACCCTTATATACGCATGTAAACCCTTGTATACCCTTATATACCCCTGTATACCCCAGTATACCCATGTATACCCTGATATACCCATGTATACCCATGTATACCCATGTATACCCATGTATACCCATGTATACCCATGTATACCCTTATATACGCATGTATTCCCATGTATACCCTTATATACCCATGCATACCCTTATATACCCCTGTATACCCCAGTATACCCATGTATACCCTCATATACCCATGTATACCCATGTACACCCATGTATACCCTTATATACGCATGCATACCCATGTATACGCATGTATACATGGGTATACATATAATTTAATTTCCTTATATACCCATGTATACCCGCATATAGGCATGTATACCCATGTATACCCTTGTATACCCTCATATACCCCTGTATACCCATATATACGCTAACCTACTCACGTATACCCTTGTATACCCATGCATACCCATGCAAACCCCAATATACCCTTGTGTACTTCTCTTTTCCCATGTGTACCCATTTTTCCCCATTATACCCAAGTATACCCTGATACAATCTGTAATAAGTTAGCTAAAGGAGTTTAACCTGTTATAACAGAAGTCTACAATCAGTCATTGATTTATTTCCAAATCGCACCATTTACCCAGCCAACGCTCAAGTCAACCTCAACCCAGCCAAGTCCCAGGGAACTCTCGCT
>NC_090876.1:23717263-23729763 GCF_036669935.1 Montipora foliosa
AATTTCTCTCTAGAGCCTTCGGAAGTGTTGTTGCGAGCCTTCAGCCGATTTCGAATGTAGTCCTTTTTAAGCTGATTCTTTATGGAGGAACGAGCATTCTTAATGTGTAGTTGGCTTGATGTATTGCCTATAGAGTGCATTCGTATAGTTTCGTCATTATTTAATACATCAAAAAATGGCTGTGACTTTTTGCGTGATGAAAGGCTTCCTTTAATAGAGGATTGACTGTTTTATGCTGTAATCTAAGCGAGTAACTAAATATTGAAGCTTTTATGTCTATACTTAAAGGGTACCGTCCAAGTTCTGCCCTACAGGCAATGTTCTCTGTGTACCATGGGGTATTTAGTGTTTGTTTACAGAACTTGATATGGACTTGTTCGATAGTGCTTTTGTCAAAATGGGTCTTATATGATAATAGCTCCGGTCCCCATATTTCGCATCCATATAGTAGTATAGGTTTGACAAGGGCATCAAAAAGCTTATTCTTAATTGTAATTGTGGTCGTATCCGAATTGGAGAACAATCGTTTCACTGTCGCAAGAACTTTATAAGCTTTTTTGCTAAGGATGTCTCTTGCGTAGGTATAGCGACCAGATGAGGTCATTTCTATTCCCAAATATGTTTGTTTGTCGACGATAGGTAATGCTTCTGAACCATATTGGAAAATTTCCTTGTTTTTGGTTTGACCGTTCCCACTAAAGATGATGATATTTGATTTGTTGGTATTCACCTTCAGCTTCCATTCCTCTGCGTGCTTTTTAATGACGTTAATCGATTTCTGTAGTCCTTCTGGAGAGGGACTTAAAACTAACAAATCATCAGCATACATGAGGCAATTTAGAGAATGGCTTCCAATCATTACTCCTGGACAATGGTTGTCCCTAAAGTATTGCGGTAAGTCATTCATAAATAATGAAAATAAAACTGGACTTAAGCCATCACCTTGCCTTATTCCTTTGTTGCATGAGAACATTTCTGTGATAGAGCTTTCATCAGTTTTGACGCAACTTTTAATCGACGAATACATGGATTTAATGACTTTAAAGAATTTGCCTTTAACTCCATATTGGTAGATTTTATAGATCAGCCCGGACTGCCACACGCTATCAAACGCTTTTTCATAATCGATGAAGCCAACATAAAGTTTCTTATGTTGTTTTGTATACTTATTAATGAGTTGCTGTAGGATGAATAAACTATCTGTTGTTCGGGAATTTGGGCGAAATCCAAACTGTTCTGGATTGAGGATGTTATGTTGTTCGATAAACTTGTTCAGCCTGGATTGTAAGATTGATGTAAATAGTTTTCCTAAACAGCTCGTCAATGTGATTCCTCTATAATTTGCTGGAGACCGCTTATCACCCTTTCTTTTATATATCGGTTTTATAACACCTATGTTCCAATGGGTTGGGAATGTTCCACTGTCTAGTATATCATTGAACAGTTTTTCTAATGAAGGCATTAGATAATAGCGTCCGTGTTTAATCATTTCGTTAAGGATAGAATCCATACCCGAAGCTTTCTTCAACTTGAGTTTTGATATTTGTTCATGGATTTCGTTGGTCGTAATAGGCTGCCCTAAAATGTCGTTATTCGGTGAATTTTCGTTTTCCCAGTCCATATCTTCATTTGAAAAGTCCAAAGTGGTGTGCGGTTCCTGGCTATCATATAATAATTTCTGATAATGACATATCCAATCTTCTGACGAAACAGAGGTTTCCTCTTCGACAGCATCGCTTTTTCTAAGTTGATTAATATACCTCCAGAAATCTTGACTATGTTTTGGGTGTAAAGCATTAATTTCATTTACTATTTGGTTTTTGTATCTTTTATGCATCATTTTGACATGCTTTTTGTATTTCTTTTTAAGAACAAAATAATCTTGTCGTAGTGATTGGTGAGAACTGGGGTTAATTTTCTTTACTAATTGTTGCAGTTGTTTCTTTAACTGTCTGCAGGTGTGATCGTACCATGGTTTCTTTTCTTTGGTAGTTTTAGAGGTTTTCCGCGATGTTGCTAGGCATGATTTGGCCACCGAATTGATAATTTGGTTAAATTGCGAGATTTCATCGTCTACTGATGCGTGGTGTTCTGAGTTGAAGGAATCAAATAATCTTTGAACATTAGGATTGGATAATGCACTGAGAAATTTGTCTTTTGAATCTGCCTTCCAAAGAAACTTTTTAAAGTTCTTTTGAGTAGGTGCCGCTTTGCATAGTGGTTGTCTAGGTGCATTGTCTTTTACCATGTGAGAGCGGGAGGGAGTTAATTTTAGACTGATAGGACAATGATCTGAGTAGGTTGTCAAGGCTTGAACTTGAAATCCTAATATCGTCTTTATAAGGTCTTCACTTGCTAGTGCGTAATCGACTGTGCTTGCCCCATTAGTTTGATAGCAAGTGTATTTTCCATCGAGATCACCTGTTAACCTGCCATTCAAAATTCGCAATCTATTTCCTATGCATAATCGTAATATTTCTCTTCCTACTTTGTTGATTGTGTAGTCCGCGTTGTTTCGCTTTGGGCAATCCGTGTCTCGATTGTAGGTATTATGAATTGTTAAAAAGTCATCCGCATCGTTTTCAATGAAATCGTTTAATGTCCCCGTTCTCGCATTGAAGTCACCAAGTAAAAGAACTTGGCCTTGGGTAGAGTACTTATGAATTTCTTTTTCTAAGATACTGATAACGTCTTCTCCTGCCTTTCGTTGTGATTGTAGTGGGGGTAGATAAACTGCAGCCAGGAAAATGTCTGCCTGGAGTCCAAGCAATTGCTTATGTAATCGGCACCAAATTATGTTGGGGGAATCACTGTGTATACGAGAAACAAAATTTTGATGATAGTCTCGAATTAATACCGATACCCCTGCTTGGCCTCGTCTGCTTACGGTGTTTTTAACGGTTGAGTACACTGTGTACCCTTGAAAAGTTAATGTCTCGTCTTTTGCCCATGTTTCTTGGAGACAGATAATATCAAATTTGGATAGCTTAGATTTAATTGATTTAATGTTCAATTTGGTATTCGAGACGGTTTGTTTCGTCGGTTTAAGCCTAGTTTTTAGGCCTTGAATATTCCAAGAAATTATATTAAAAACTTTATTTTGATTATTCATCTTGAAGAAATAATAGTAATGATTAGATAAATTAAAGTACGTTAAAAAATAAACGATAACTGTTGGACTACGTAAAAAATTAATAGAATAATATCAGTCGAATAAATACGACTAGATTGATTTGCATAAGCTGGTGAAAGTAAGTGACTATTAAAGTAAAGCTTACTGTTGATTTCCGCTTTTATGTTCATCGACCGTTTTGAAGTGTAGCCAGAAGTAAATTCAGCAATTGCTGTGACGGGTCCCTTGATAGGTTCCTAGTTCCATTTGGTCGAGTGTTGAAATGTTTTCCTCTTGGATTATGTGACTGTTGCTTAGATCGTGGGTATACATGGGTATATAAGGGTAGACATGGGTATATAGGGGTATATAGGGGTATACATGGGTATATAGGGGTATACATAGGTATACATGGGTATATAGGGGTATACATGGGTATACATGGGTATGTAGGAGTATTCATGGGCATACAGGGGTATACATGGGTATACATGGGTATATAAGGGTATACATGGGTATATAACAGTAAACAGTAAACAGTAAATCTTTATTGCGCCTTACTCTCCAAAGGGAGGTATCGGTCTCGTTACAATAAAGGTGATGATATCTACTTGAATAACTAATTAACTAAAAAGATCATACAATTACTTGTAATACAATTGGTATAAAATTATTATTTTAATTATTTTGCATTTAGGAAGTCTTTTCTCTTCTGAAACATTAAATATGTGTATTTACCTATTATCTTTGAAGTGCTTTTGTTTTCTAGGGTAAGTAAATACCTAATTTTATCCTCATCATTAAGGCTTTTGAAAACAACATCGTGTGTTGAAAGGAGAGAATGGAGCTCATTTCTAATGTTATCGTACCCTGGGCAATACATCAAGAAGTGCCGCTCATCTTCTATATAGCCTCTATTGCAGACTAAACACGTTCTTCCATCTACTGGGATTGGTGCACCTCTATTTTCGTATTTCCCAGTCTGTATTCGCAAGCTATGAACCCCCAGACGCAATTTTGTCATACTTATTCTATGTATAGGGGTATATAAGGGTATACATGGGTATACATGGGTATATAAGGGTATACATGGGTATATAGGGGTGTACATGGGTATATGAGGGTATACAGGGGTATATAAGGGTATACATGGGTATACATGGGTATATAAGAGTATACATGGGCATACAGGGGTATACATGGGTATACATGGGTATATAAGGGTCTACATGGGTATACATGGGTATATAGGAGTATACATGGGCATACAGGGGTATACATGGGTATACATGGGTATGTAGGGGTATATAAGGGTATACATGGGTATATAAGGGTATACATGGGTATATAGGGGTATAGAAGGGTATACATGGGTATACATGGGTATATAAGGGTATACATGGGTATATAGGGGTATACATAGGTATACATGGGTACATAGGGGTATACAGGGGTACATAGGGGTATACAGGGGTACATAGGGGTATACAGGGGTATATAGGGGTATACATGGGTAAATAGGGGTATATAAGGGTATACATGGGAATATAGGGGTATATAAGGGTATACATAGGTATATAGGGGTATATAAGGGTATACATGGGTATATAAGGGTAATAATTGAAATACATTATCAATAGCTTATATTTAAATACATAATAATAAGGGATACATGAAGTACTTACCTGCTGGGGTTGCTTAGTCTCGCGGGCTCAGAAAACCTGGTTCTGGTCATTGTTGTTTAAGGTTTTCCTTTGAATAGACCCTTCTGCAAAATGGCGGCCGGAAATTCAATTACGTTAAAATTAAAAACTAATACCAGAAATGGAAAGAGCACATTTACTTTAGTAACCCTGCAAAGTTTCGGCATAGCTGAGAAAATGTTAGTTTAAAATGAAAAATTTACAGACGTTTGTGTCATTGGGGATATGGCCTATAGAATGTAATCTTTTCCTGAGCAACCTAGCGGACAAACTTTCCAGTAAGAACTGCGAGTCTTATGCCAGTGTCATATCTTCGCTTAGAACACGCATATCGTTTGAAATTTTAAGATTAGTCCACATAAGTGTTCGAAAGTCAAGAACCCCTTTTCACAAGAATGCAGACTTAGATGACTTTAGTGTTAATGCAAAGAATGCCGACATTTTTAAATTTAGTTTTTATAATGATTTTAGGGTAGTTTTTAGTTTTGTAGAACACCGTGTATTTTATTTGCTTCTGTAGAATTTTGTCAATTTTTAAAATAAAGTTTACTAGTTTTTTTACGTTTTTTAAAGTTATAGTTTACAGTTGATGTTTGCGTCGACGTCGACGTCGCCGTCGTAAATGTTAAAAGTCCCTTGTATTGTTTTGTTGCGTTGTCATTGTCGTTGCCGTTTCTTAAACTCCCTGTTATACATGATGGCGACGCCCAAAAACCTAAGCGAGTCTGAAATACACGAAAGACCCTTCTCCAAAATGGCGGCAGCGGATTTCAATGAGTTAAAATTGTTGAACTGAATGAAAACCTGATACCAGAAATAGAAAGAGCACCTTTGCTTCTGTAAGCCTGCAAAGTTTCAGCGTATTAGGTGTTATATCAGCTGAGAAAATGTGACTGGGGGTTTCCCCATTCCTCCGTTCGTGCCAAAACCCAAGGGGGTAAACGATTCCATTTCCACGTCAATAACTCGTTGTTGGTACTTCCTTTTCTTCTCTTTCTCATTCTCCTCGAAGATCGCTTGTGTTGTTCTGATAACACGTCCAGTTCACATGCGTAACATGTACATCAAAGAATGCTGTACAATGTAACTCCTCGTGACCAGAAACGTCCTGCCTTTTATGTCAAGCCTTGCCTCAGGGGGCTTGTGACCGTGGATCTTTGTTCAAATACTCGTTGTCGATCGGTAGGAGGTGGGGCTCTACTTCGACATTCTTGTAGACTTTGCTGAGCAGAGACGTGAGAAGGTTCCGTATGCCATCGACGTTTCTTTGTGTAAAAACCCCCCCCCCCCCCCCCCACCCCTGGTTGACTGTGAATCGATCTCCACACGCGCAACTGCTCGGCAAATCCTCCAGTTGCAGATTGTAACGCAAGCGCTGCGATTCCCTAAATTGTTGCTTATTCAAAGACAGGCCCTGCTCTTCAAGGGATACGGCGTTTGGCCACGAGTTTGCATTGTTGACCTTGGCAAGTCTGGTGAAAGAGATGCATCAGTGGCTTCTCTTCTCGATTTCGCTGCCATCGACTTGAGTGATTGCTGTTGTCGTTTCAGGTGTTCCACAGTTTGCTCACCCTCTGGCATGAAGGGTTTCTGCGGTCGTATAGGTGCTACATGCGGTCTTGTTATTAACTTTGAGGCAGCGTATTGATGTGGGGCTTTAGCTTTCAGGTCTGGTATATCCACACACCCTTGTGCTGGAGGTAGGTTGAATAGTTCTCTTAGCTCATCAGGGAGCGGTTCCGTCCGGCCAAAGAGAACTGGAAGGAAATTATTGTTGATCGCTTCATCAATCGGTTCCACATAATTTTTAAAAGAGTCATTTGTTCGCATAGAATATGCAAATTTCGGTTTGTAGTCCTTTGTGAAGCCGGGCAATGTAGGCGGCACAGGGTTGGCTCTTAGCGATTTCAGCCAGCAACTCGATCTTTTCCCTCCATTCCTAGACAATATTAGTCTTTTGTATTCCTGGGATCCAATAACTGCTCAAAGGTGTCGTTGACCTTCCGTTGTCATTCTGATTTCCTTTCCAAACACCAACTCGGCCTCGTTAGCAAGATCTTGTCTTTACTATCAGCGAACTTTTGGAGCCATTGACGAGGTAACCAAATTTCTTTCCTCCTTGACTTAAAAGCTTGTACCAGTTGTATAACAGGTCAATTGGGCCGCCTCCCGCCGAGTTATCGGCCAACCATACTTGCTTAACTTTAGGTATACTCGCTCTTAGGCTCTGAATCATGATGGATGTGTTGATCGCGTACCATGGCATGGCCAGTGGGTCACCGTGTGTTGTCGCTTCCTGGGATAAGATCTCATCTCCCCTACAGATGAACTGTCTAGAGGGATGATTTCTGTACGTGTTGATGATATACATAGACAATTTCGGGCAAGTTATCTTGATGTCATGCATTGCGACAGCTCTATTCATTTGGTTGAACGCATTGCTGGTGTCAACCAACAGGATTCCATCTGTATCATCATCATCAAAAATTTGGGTCATGGCATATATGCTTGGCGACCGCGGCACCAGCACTATGACCTCAGCAGCTGGAAGATGTGTTTCCTTCAAAGCTTTCAATACTTCAGGTGAAGGGGCTAAGATCCTCGCAGTTATGAACGCAATTTTTAGCAATTGCGTTCATAAGCCTGAAAATTTCAGGACTTCAACGGGGTTTGAACTCCTGAATTTTTAAGGCTTCTCTACGCAATTGCTAAAAATTGCGTTCATAACTGAGGATCATAGTTTCCCCTGATTCCATGTCCGCAGTTCAATGTATGATTCACTTCACATATCATTTCATTCGTTAAAATAAGCTCCCAATGGAAGAATGCTGCTGTACTGAAGAATACAATAGTGGCCGGGTATTCTCCAATCACTCCACCCCAATGTAATTACACAAAGGCCAATTATTCAAGATGGTGCGCTAAGGCAAGATTGGCAAGATTGCAGAATACCCGGCCATTTAATTTTCATATGAATAGGGTCTATTGTTGTATGCCTTGCCCGCTACAAGAATAGCGATACTCACCGTTACTTCACCTCTTGTCATTTATGTGCCAACTAGAGGTTTATTGGCTGTCGAAACACAGGATTCCTTTGTTCTGTGGTTGGCAAATTTGAATATCAAAAGAATTGTTTATAAACAGTGAATCTCATATACAATAGTGGCCGAGATTCTCCAATCGCTCCAATCATTCATTAGATTAGGATTCTCTTATGAATCTCTTCATGAATCTGTTTCATGTACTTTATAAAATAATCTGCATAAAATTAATATCAGATTTACCCTGCTTTTGGGTAAATCACTTTTGGGACTTGCATCGGTTCAAACTGACGAAATTTGTAATTCATTTAGTGTAATTTGAACCGTTTTTGCCCTGACAAATGTGTTGACTGAAACCACGAAATGATCGAATATTATTTTCTGATAATGGCCAGTAGAGCCAGTGAATTGCTGACTTCCTTGGTCGGAGCCAGAGCTCATTATCCCTCTCACTAATTAAAAGGGTATTGGCCTCTTGAGAAAGATAAAAACCATAGCAACCACCATATCGTTACATGAGGTTCTCGTTCAACATTGTTAATGCCGTTGTTTTTGATGTTTTTGTTTTCCAGATTGCGACACAATGTGATCAAGGCTGGTGTCAGGATGATTAACTTGTCTTATTCGCGCATTTCACTGACTGATATTGCTCTGAAACTGCAGTTGGACAGCCCCGAGGATGCGGAGTTTATTGTGGCCAAGGTAAAGAGAGTACGGTTAGTCTTAAGTGTCAGCCATACCCCAAAAAGGGGGCTTGACGTCTCTCTCGAGCGCCAGGCATCTTTTTGGCGGGTTTGGGCGAGGAGACGGCTGACACTGCAGACCAAGAGGAGAGCTTTATGTGAAATCATTTCACGTTATCGGTGCACTTTTCGATAATGTCCATATTTGTCAAAAACAGAATGTGTTGCATGTTTCTTTTCTTTTTGATGGTCCTGCAAGCTAACTGCTTTGGCACATGATAAGTACCCTTTGCATGTTACAGTACAACTACTAATAGTACTAGAAGCAATTTTACCACTGCTGCATTAAACTATATAATGGAAACATGTGAAGGTGTGGGCGATCTTATCTTAAACAGGAAATAACTACTGTCAAGCAGCAGTTTGCATCACACTTCGTGATTTTCAGATTTAGAACTTTCGAAATCGTAACTTTCTGTTTTGAAAGGTCATTCAATATGATGAACCAAAGTTCAAAACGAGGTTGCAAATTAGTGAATGTCAAGTCTTGAGTAAACCAGAAGTTACAATTTACTTTTCTAATGTAGTTTTTTTTTTAGAACCTTTTCAACACCGAGTCTCCTTGTTATTTTATTTTTTGTTTTTACCAGAACACAATTTCAGTGAAACGTTTGCCTTTCGCCCTTAGCTTGGATCTAAATTTGTGTTTCAAGGAGAAAACAAATTCATTTTTAGTCCACTTACTTCGCGTCGTGAAAGCTTTTAAATTCTCTTCCAGGTTATTAAGAAACTCTGCAGTAAGTTATTTTTAAACAGAACATAGTAATTAAAGCGTGTATCCTATGAACTAGTTGACATTAATTGCGGTAAAAAAATTTTTAGGCAATTCGTGATGGTGTGATTGATGCCACGATAGATCATGAGAAGGGGCACGTACAGTCAAAGGTATTGTGAAAATTTGGTCTTTTGTACAACATGGGAACTCTGTGAGGTTATTGTAGCTTTTTTAGTTCAACTCTCTCTTTGGCTTCCGCGTGGCAGTTGTGAAAACACGTTTCACATTTTATTTTGATTTCTCTCTTTGTCCTTTTTAGACAAACATCTGAAAAAAAGCTTACTCGACTACGATCCGTCTTTTGTTTGCTTGTTTAGTGCTTTCAAAGTCAATGAATTATCGTGGAATTAGCAGTCCATGAATTACTTGTGACAATCATTTCTTTGACTTATCTTTTTCGAGCATGCTATGCAACCTAATTCTAAGGTTAATATCTTAAAATTGCTGTTATTGTCCCTTAAAATAATTTCTTCTTGTTCTCAATCGTCGTTACAGGAAAATGTTGACATTTACTCTACCAACGAACCTCAAGGAGCTTTCCATCAGCGAGTGAGCTTCTGTTTAGACCTTTATAATCAGTCTGTCAGGGTATGTAACAAGTCTTCAATACTGAGTTCAGTGGACATTTAACCCTGTCTCTTTTCGAGCCTCTCTGCATCGCTTTTGCTTATCTACCCTGAGTGAGCAAGAAGAAATCCTTTATCCAGTTATGGATGTAGCGTAACAGGTGCAATTCAAAGTCCTACGTTATGACACAAGAGTAGTAATCACGAATTATTGAAGTGCGTTCGACAATACGGGAGAAGGGTAACATTGGCATTCAGGCTGACATGTTGAGCATTTCCGAGTTCACTTCAACTTCTTTTTCACAGCAGCGCGATCATCATTTGCGCATACGACCTACCAAAACCGAAATGGGCGTGCACGTATGACGTAATTCAAGATGGCGCTGAAAAAGCAGACGAACGCAAACAAAAAACTTTCTAAAGCTCGCCCTATGCACAGGATACCCAACATAACAAATAACGTTTTCCTAAATATCGAACGCAATAAGTTCACCCATTAGATGGAAGGTAACTAGAGTCCTTCTCCTTAAACTGTTTAAAATGCAAATAATTGTCAGCAACACGTAAAGGAGCCCGCGAGTCGATACGAGATGAATCAATACATGCCAAATGAACACTTCTTTGCATGGTTATTAGTACATTTTTGGGGTGCGAGTCCTTTAGAAAAAGGCGTCTTCGCGTCATGCTTTTCTTTTTTTCTTTTTTTTTTTTTCCTTTACGTTAAACAAAAAAAATTAAATTGATTTACTAACAGCGGTTTCTGTTTTAACACAGGCCATGCGTTTTCCACCTAAGTCCTACAGCAAGAATTTGGAATCACTCGAGGTAGGTAATTAAATATCATTGCCAACAACCCAAACGCGCGAGATTAAGTTCAATGTTTTAGCGTTTTTCAGGTGGATTTTGGTCGAAACAATCGAAAGAGCCAATCAAATAATATGTTGTTATGCATGGTATGACGTGTCAAAAACGTGGAGATGACAGTTTTGCCTAAGCGGGAATCGCGCAAGGTGGCTATTGGGGCCCTGGGGCAGGGGATCACGGATTCAATTCTGTCCAAACCAACGCTCGGGTTGTCACAATAATAGAGACCTTACGCAAGGACCACGACGACGGCTACGAAAACGCCACAAAACAATGGACTTTAATGAACAAAAATAAAGGTTCTGTACACCCTTCACGTGCGTTTTGCCTCCTCGTCCTGACAACGACGTGAATTGACTTAAGGTCGGTTTAAACGGTACGATTTGTCGGCCGATTTTGTCGGGCCGATAAATCGTACCGTGTAAATTGTGTAAACCGTGTAAGATTTCCTCAAAAGATCTTCACGTTGTCCTTTCAGTATTCGCCATTTTGAAGGCTTTAACTTTTAAGTATTTATGCGCATTACCCACTCGGATACCCTTTGATTGACATGGTGGTCTGTTGCACTGCAACAAATTTCTTTAATCGAGCCGATTTTTATTTCCTTGAAACGGTCGTTCATCGGCTGTCAAAATACACTCAAGATTTGCGCTCCGACGCCGTCGGGCGATAAATCGGACCGACAAATCGTACCGTGTAAACCGGCCTTAATTTTTAAGGTGGCTCAAACCACTTTTAACACTTTCAAGAAACCTTGTTATTAGAAGGATTGACACTACAACACTTTATCATGTAACAGCAATATTATGGTAACATGTGAAATATCAACTATTGCTGGACATATTGCAGTCATTGTTTTGACTTAACAAGTTACCATAGCAACATTAAAGCCTTGCAAAAACACCCTATATTTTGGCTATTGTTGATCATATCTGAAAAACGAACTCGGTGACCCCAATTTTTTATTGCACAAAAGTGATCAGCAAGCCAAGATGAAACTTTCTGTCAAGTTTAAAAAACAATTTTGTGAAGTGGATTCAGAGCTACTTTAAATTTTCAATTATTTAAGGTGGCTCTGAATCTGCTGCACATAATTTTTTTTAAACTTTGCAGAAAGTTTCATTCTGACATGCCGATTACATTTCAAAAATGGGGGAGGGGGGCACCGAGTTCGTTTTTGAGATATGACCAGCTAAAGCCAAAAGATGGGGTGTTTTTTGCGGGGCTTTCCTGTTGCCAGGGTAACTTTTACGTCACGAAAAAAGCCGAATCTTTTTCAGCAATAATTGGTGTTTGATATGGTACCAAACATCGCTGTTAAGTGACAAAGTGTTAATGTAGTGTCAATCCTTCTAATAAGGTTTCTTTCAAGTATTGAAACTGGTTTGAGCCACCTACGGTTTTGTAGAGGACGTGAGAACCTGACGAAATATTATTAATTTTCTTCCCAAACAACCACACCGTTCATGTCAATTTTATTCCCGCAATGTTGATAAACACTTTCCATTCCAAACGACTTGGAGTTATCACGAAATTAGAGTGGTTTTCAAAGAGTGTCGAAAGTAATTAGAGAATTACTTTGGTTAAAGTAATTAGAGAATTACTTTGGTTTTGCATTACTTCACTCAGTGATTGGTTCAAAGTTCTCGCGCCACTTTTTCAACCAATCAGAAGTGAAACCAAAACCAATAGTGGC
>NC_090876.1:23734763-23739763 GCF_036669935.1 Montipora foliosa
ACTATTTATGCTTTCGCTTGCGTGGTGGCTCTTTCTTCATTTCCCACTCATTTAGAGATCGATTGATTCGATCTTTGGCATGATCAGAGTCTGTAGATAATGGAAGAGATGTCCCTCTGTATTCCGAGGAAGGTTTGACAGTCAAGGATTCTTTGGGTAGATCGTTGGTTTTGGAAATTCTAAATTTCCTAAGCACCTGAGCAGTTAGTAGATCAATAACTTCAGGCGTTGTTAAACAGTTGATAAAGTCATCAGTAGAAATTATATTATTCTCGTCCTTCGTATGTCCAAGTTGCCTTCCACATTCCAATATACTTCCCGCTTCGGAACTTTCTTTTTTATCTTCCATCTCTTTAACAGCATCCATTGCCTTGCGTAAGTACTCCATATTATGTTCATGCGTTCCGATGTTCTACAATAATGAGAATATTCCATTCAAATAATGAGTTGACGAAATGCCATCAATTTTGTTGCTTGTCCCTCTACTGATCATAAATCACTATTGTCTGTCAGTGTAGGGTGGATCAAAAAGCCACATGCAAATCAAGAATATTATCAAGATGGCCAACAAGAGGACACACAAACGAGCAACATGTCAAATTGAATGATGAAGAAACAAATGCTTGCAAACTTCATAAAGAAGAAAAGTCCAAGAAATATCACGATATTCAAGTCATAATTCTACAAAATACCACCAGCAATTGACAAGGAGAGATACGTTATTTCAAACGTCGGCCGAGTAGTGCTTATATTTCATTAGAACTGACAATGAGAGTGTAACTTAAGTAACATAATGGTAACAGCACCCCAGTGAGTTCGACCCCTACAAGTTCGCCCCACACATTTCGAGTTCGACCCCAGTCGTTGTGATCACGGTCCTTTCGTCTGTCTATTGTCTATCTTGAAAGAATACCACTTGAAATATGGTTGTGATATTGTCACCCTCCTTACTGCAAGATAACTCAATTTTGTTTCTTTGACGGAAGAAATAAAGAGCTCTGGGGCCGGTTGCTCGGCGAAGGCTGGTTCGCGCCAACCTTTGGTTAAGAGATCTTAAGAGGTATCCAAACCTATACGTTTCCATGATAATTATTTAACGCTGGTTAGCGCTAACCATGCTTCCAGCAACCCGGGCCTGGATGAAAAAAAGTTATTCAGTTCTTGTCCGAGAGCTCATAATCTCTCTATAACGCGACCTTTAGGAGAAGGCGGTAAATAGGGGAATGCTTGTCGCGGATTTGTCCTTCCTGTAAGCGATAATGCGGGAATTCGGAAAAATGCGCGCCAGATGTTTTTCATAAGGATCTCTTTAAAAGCACCTTACTTAAGGCAAACAACCCAAGTCTGGCACGATTTTTTTTAATTTTATTTTATTTTTTTACAGCATTCAACTACTATTTTCACAGAACTTTACAAGTTTATATGAGGTTAGAAAACACTAAATCATTTCACGAAAGGCATCGAAAGGCGCGATTTTTATATGTAATCATAGCAACAGTGATCTTTTCACGTGTGAAGATAACGACAGGAACATGATTAACCTAACAATAAGTGACCAAAGATTTTCAAGACTTCATTTTTTCAAGACACCTGTTCATTTTTACTGTAATTTTCCTATTTAATGGTCCGCCATTACTAACTTTAAATTCTTTAGAGAGCTGGATCAAGGAGAAAATGACGTCACTAGGCGTGTGCACGCGTGCAAACTCGTGTTTCGCATATATAATAAGCTGCATTTACACCCTGAAATTTTAAGCCTGTTGAGTAAATGACGTCACTTTTCCCTAGATCCAACCCTCTGAGGTGCAATCGGCCAATTTTAATCGTGAGTAATGGAGGACCAAAACTTACACTCAAAGTAAACGGCCGCTGGATAAAACTTAAAGCTCAAATTCAGCCAGTCAGGTTTAGAGCAAACACACTTTCAAAATCTGAAGAAAAAAATGAAGTGATGTTTTTATCATAGTAGCACTTTAACCGTTTCCACCCAAGAGTGACACTTAACGCCAAGACGATTTTACTCGTCAATGGGTGACTCTTCAGGGATGAAAGGGTTAACCACATCTACTGTTGGTCCACTCTTTTTAACTCTTTCACTCCTAGGAGTGACACTTGTAGATTTTACGCCGTCTAACGCCATACGGGTGAAAGGATTAAAGACCTTTTTCGTCAGAGATAAGATCCCTTCACAATCTTGAAACCTAACAGACCCTAGGTTCCCGCAACAAGCATTTCCTTATCGACATCCTTCTCTTACAGGGCGTGCTATAGAAAGATAATTAGCTCTCAAACAAAAATAACTTTTTTATCCAGAGCTCTATTTCTTCCGCCAAAAAAAAAACGGAGTTATCTGCGGTAAGGAGGGTGACAATAACACAACTACTAAACTCTGACAAGGGTAGGAACTTACTCACAACCTGCGGATTTGATTTCTACTCTATAGAAAAACTGGGTCCGGACCCCGATTAAAAAGTACTTACGGCCCATAGATCTTTTCCTTGTAAACTATCTGTTCCATGTTTTTTTTTTTATGAAATAGGTCCGGACCCGCTTTTTTGGAGTTTTGGGGCCCTAGGCGACTATATAAAGGCCGTTTACACGACAGAAAAATTTGGATCCGAACCCGTCAAAAAAGCGGTACGGACCCATAACGTTTGCAAAGAAACACTGGAGTTTCTACAGGGCCATAGGCGCCTATGGACCTGTAGAAACTCCAGTGTTTCTTTACAAAAGTTATGAGTCCGTATCTCTTTTTTGACGGGTCCGGACCCAAATTTTTCTGTCGTGTAAACGGCCTTTATGGCCCCAATATCGAAAACAACGGAGTACGGACCCCTTTTTCCAGGTTAAGAGCGCTGTGTAAACTAGAGATATTACTACATTCTCTTTTAACAAAGGAGCATCTCTTATCGCCACGAAAAAGGATGACCTTATCTATTTTTATTATCACTAATGCGACGATCAACTCGAAACTTCAACATCCCCCGCCCGGGGCCCGGGAATTTAAACTTCTGAAGATTGGATCATTCAAATTCCCTTCCCGTCGGGCCAAAATGGTGTTCAAATGCCCTATACCCTATCGTCGGATTTGAAGGATTTGTCTGTCATACCCTATTAAAGAACAATCGTCGTTGGCTCCTGCCGTCTTAACTAAAGACCTTTTGAAGACCTTTTTTGTTAGCCAGTCGCTCACAAATGCTACATCTCTTACTTTAAACTCTTCCATCTCGTCCAAACACGTGTTATAGCTGTTAGCGACTTCGGCGCCCGAAAAAACCATTATTTGAAACCTGACACTTCCGGTTCAATTTTCCCCACCCCACGCACGCAAAGGTCAAATTCCCCACTCTCCGGGCACAGAAAATAGTCAAATGCCCGTGGTTTGCCCGGGAAGGGGGGGGGGGGGGCATGATGACGATGATGATGATGACACATGTCACTGACCTCTGAGGGGTTGACCCATGATAATTCATTAGCTCCCTCTTCTTTCTTCAAGGCACAAACCTGATTGATTGAGTAACATTGGGAAGTTAGTGTGTCATTATTACTTTATTTAGATAAAAAGGTTGCATAGCTAAGCACTAGTGATCCACTAATTGAAACACTTCTCAGAGCATAACCCTCCTACGTGGTCAATTCCGGAAATCAACCCGGGCCACAAGAAAGGGAGAGCGCTCACCACTGCCCAAACCCTGCCTCATCTTATAGAGACCTGATGACTCTAAAGGCTGAACCAATGGGATGGCTTTACCTCTTGTGTTTTAAATGTCTTTAATGGTAATGGTAATGAATTTACAAATGCGCTTTACAAGCAACGGATCTATGGGTGAGATCGGACATCAGCATATACAGGCGCCGCTGGCAGCCGCTATCAGTCCATTAGCGATCTCACCCGGCACATAAATGAATGAAATGAGGCCTGACCACAACACCGGGAGCTCCATGCCCAACTAATAATAACAATATTACTAATTTTATTGTCAAAAGATAAAAATACATATCTTGAGTCACAACTGATTGCTAAAATCAGACAAAAAAGTATAATAATTACATAGTCAACCTGCACTATAAGTACTTTAACAGGAGTCTATTTACAGATGAAGATTTACGCATTCTGTACGAACACTGGGTTATAAGTGATGTTTAAAGGGGTACTATGCTAAAACATCCCTAAAAGTGAATTCTGGCTAAGAGGCCTTACTGTTGAATCATGTTTAAAATAATTTTAACATAAATCATATTCATATTCTTGGGTTTAGGGTTAGGTTAACAAATGATCATGTTTTTGCTCCACGTAACGTAACATACAGCAGCGTAGCAGCTAGAACAGCTAATTCTTGACCTCTCAAACACACTGTTTTATATACTTGTCTGTGCTATTAAGTTCAGACCTAAATTCAAAATACACTGCTCATGATTACAAGTTCCTCTTCATCCAGGAATATACTTGACACACTTCTTGGGTAACCCAGTGGTTTACTGGCATTGATTTAATATCAAGTTTTTAAAGTTTTTGATTTGGGTTACTTCATACTGCAAAGGCTCCACAGCAACGAAGTGCTCTTTGCCCATGAACAATAAAGGTTCCTCACTGCTTGTTCTTAAAGTCCATTAGCTTACTTTTGTGTCAAAAATTCAAACTTCTCAACCTAAATTAACCCTTTAAGCCCCGAGGGGTTCCCCATTGACGAGTAAAATCGTCTGGCGTTAGACAGAGTAAAATCTATAAGTGCCATTTGGCACTATCGGGGCTTAAAGGGTTAAACAGGGACATAGTTTTTTCACACTGTTAGCTTAACCCTTTAAGCCCCGAGGGGTTCCCCATTGACGAGTAAAATCGTCTGGCGTTAGACAGAGTAAAATCTATAAGTGCCATTTGGCACTATCGGGGCTTAAAGGGTTAAACAGGGACATAGTTTTTTCACACTGTTAGCTTAACCCTTTAAGCCCCGAGGGGTTCCCCATTGACGAGTAAAATCGTCTGGCGTTAGACAGAGTAA
>NC_090876.1:23744763-23772263 GCF_036669935.1 Montipora foliosa
ACCCACTAGATCTAGTACAGGCACCATGACCAAGGCATTTCCCATTTGAGGTGTGAATGGGTTACCGGGGTAACAGATTGTTATGTCAGGGACCAAATCTCATGAACAGCCTTGTGGGGATACTGATGAGACTCTTCAACAGGAACATTTCAATTATGTGCAATATAGAAAAAATTAATGTTTTACTCATTTCATGAGACCCCAAAATACTAAGAATTTACTTGGGTTCCTGTGGTTTAAAAATGGATGCAGCCTCAAAATTAGAGATGTTTGTATGGAGTTTTAACTATGTTGGTCTCTGTTTGACCTACAGTAAGAGCATCAAACTTGGACAGATGGCCAATCTCAACATTATCTTTGAATGTGATGGTGTCAATTTATTGATTGGTTCAAATTTGAAACTTGTCCCAGTTCCCTGAACAATTCCAGAATGGACTAATACACTTCAAAACTTGAAGAACCTTGTTCCCAAACAAGGGGATGGTTATGACGGACATCAGGACTAGAATTTCTGTGGGACCAACAACTCTAAGCTAAAAAAAACCTCTAGAAGATTGAGCTGTTGATGAAAACAATCCAGATGTAAAATGGAAAGTCACTGTTCAAAATATGCCAATGTCCACTTTTGCTTCCATTTTGCAGCCATTAGTTAGTATACATTCTCCTTTTTTCGTCCTCTATCCTCTGTCAGGATATGAATGCTACAATTACAGCACACCCTGTTTCTTTGTCTCATTGGATTAATGAGCATTGTACTTAAAGATTTTCTTCAAATTACATTGATTGTTTAACCCATTGACGAGTAAAATCGTCTGGCGTTAGATAACCTACGATAACGCATACTTTTCTTTAGACAGGGTGGAAAAGGTACGCCTGATACAATTTCTTAACAAGTCATCTGCCGCCCACTTGTCAATAGTGATGTTATCATGTGTCATGCTAAAAATGTGAGCCAATTAGATTTACCGGAAATTATCTGCAGGTTGCGATTCAAGGAAAGAGGCGATGAAAACAAAATAGAACTCCAGCTGGAATGCCTACAAAGTCAGCAATAATTTCTTTCTCTCTCAAATCTTTCTCTAGCTTAATTAAAATTCTAGAATGACCAACAGGCACTTTTGCATACATGTGTAACTGCATGTACAAGTATCTAGTAGGCATATTTCTTGGCAGCTAAATTTGGCAATACATGTACATGTACCTTATGGACTGTGCGAGTACCTCATATCGGGTAGCACTGGCAAAAGTAGGAAATCTGGACAGGTCTGGGTAAGTCACATGCACTTGACTGAAGACACTGGATTCCTCATAGGGAATTCTTGTGGGATACAAGTTTGGTGTTTCACTTGGAGGAAATAATGTCCATTTTTTTCTTCCATAGATCTGTGCTACTAAGTTACAACCATATGTATCAAGGTGACATGGTGTAGATGCTTCTTTGCTTCCAATCCATATTGTTGATTCATCCCCACATCTTCCAGGAAATCCAAAAGCACCCCAGTTAACAGATTGGCGCAAGTCAGGACAACTATGGAACAACTCTGCCATGTATTTGTAATCTGCATAGCACCAATAGTCATTTCTGAAAATATTTTTATAATAGTATTTATCATACAATAATATTAATAATGTCACATAACTCTATATATAAAAAAAAAACATGCAATAGATGGAACATAATTATCCGAATTCACATGTCAAGTATGGAAAAAAAGAAAGACAAAGTCCTGAAGCTTTTCTCTTTAGTGTGCATGATGTTTGCTTCGTGGAAACTGCTCAAGCCACGAAACTAGTTACTGATGAAACAAGAGGCTACCCCCAGTATAACTTTGTCACACTTTGGACACTGGTATATATCTCTGTACCCCAACAAAACTGGTAAAGTCACGTTTTTCATTTAACATTTTATCCATTTCTCCAAGAGACTCATGATGTTGAAAACACAATATTATGTTTCCATTGTTGTGGTTGTTCCCGTACACCTTGACGGCAAAAGCTGGCTTATTGCTACTGCTCACATCCTTGGAAAGGAATTTCATCAAGATGTTTGACTGAAGTGGGTGGAGCAAGCACTCAATAACTCGGGCCCATTCTACAGATTGGTGGTTTTCGTAGTAAATTAACATGGTTTTACCAGGATTAGAACTCTCTAAAGATAAGTTGTTTATTTTGCTTTTATGTTGATTTTCTTCCATTTCCTGTGGTGAAAATTTCCTGAACTTCGACATTACATGAAATTTGTTCGGAGGAATCTTCTAAGGCCAAAAAAATAACAGGGGTTACAAACTTTAAGGTAGTTTTGTCACTTTTAGCGAATTTGTGTTTTTTAGCTCCACTTAAAAAATTGTCTTACAATTCTTGATGAATTGGCAGACAAAAGGCGTAAGCAGTAATTATCACTCAGCAAAATTTGAAGAAATTTCACCAAAGGAAACTGGAGATATTTTCACGTAAAAGTTTCGCAATTTTTCGATCGCAAAACATACGTCACAAAATAAGAAATCACCAAGATCGCCATTTCACAACTCCAAGGATGTTCACAACTCCAAGGATAGCTGTGTCCCTCGATCGATGGTTGTTAGAATCAGATAACTTGTTCAGAAGAGGGGGAAATGAATTTTTTTTTAACCTTCTGTTGGTCTCCAAAGAATTTGCAGCCTTCTTATGGATAGGTAAACATGATTTTAAAAAGATGCTATGTCCACAAAATCTTGACCAAAAAAAGAGTTTGCAAAGTTGTGCAGCCATGTTCGTTTACTTTCTGCGTGGGAGAGCCTCGCGTCGATCGCGCGAACTTTAAAGCTTGCGCCATCAGCCACTAAGTTCTAGAAACCAGGTTGCATGAGGTCAGGAAAACTATATGAAGCCACCTTAAACTTTTTATATTTGAAAACAGATCATAATTTGATCATGCACACACGTCAGGGAAATTAATCCATTCAAGAATTATTGGGAAGCAAGGAAATGGAACAGTTCCTATAAGCCTATCACCGTTAAAACTCCTGCCAATCTAACCAATATTTTTCTCCGACTTCATTCGCTGTCAAAAGGTATTTCCTGTGCCACTAAAGCTGAACTTGGGCAATATCAATGCATGCAGAAAGCCTATAACTCCAATAAAAAGGCTGAACCAATATTAGCTCTTAAAATAAACAGTGTCTTTTGTTTTATACGTTTATTGTCGACTTAATAGGTGTTACATAATTAGTTTGTTTGTCTTCATAGTAAGGTCAAGATCAGCTGAGATTGAGCTTGTAGGCTACTTATTGTTGTTTCGCTAAAATGACAGCTGGACACGATAATAGCCGTCATCGTCTACATCTGTTGTCCAAATATACTCATCCGCGTTTTGAGGGAACCTAAGTTTACAAGCCTTAAAGGTTCTGATTACGTTTGCTGGCCATTTATTAACACTCTGTTCTATTTATCAGTGTATCAAATTACGGCAAATGGAAATATTATTAAATTAGCTAACTTTAGCCTACTTGTGAAAACGCGACAGACTCCCCGATCGTTCCATGCAACCATTCAACCATTGTATAAATTCCGTAAACGTTGCGCTTTCGAACTCACAATCTGTCTCCATAACCGTGCTTTTTCCGGAATTTCCATGACTCCGCGAGAACAATCGGAAATTTGTTCGAAGTTCACCGAGCCTAGCAGCCAAAAATTCAGGAGTCCAAGCTGCACATTCCCACTGAGATGCTGCGCCATGAAATAATGCAGGTTCTGAGCGGTTTAAAAGGTGGTCTCGAAGATTTACAGGGTCAGGAAGCACACAAATTCTTTCCACTTCGAAACGATCAATTTTGTTCTCCACCAAACCAAATTCGCCCGCCATATTGATTGACGTCATCGTGACCCGCGGAGATTGGAGGCACACCGGGTCATTTATACCGGAAGTAAATATGACGCACCCATGTGATTGAGTCATGATTGAGTCACGTTTGCTCTCTCTACTGTAGACAGATAGAAAATCAACGCATGCTGTTTTTTATGAGGGTTGTCTTGTTTACTGTTCCAAATATGACAGTGATATTCTTGGCATAATAGTTCGTTTACAAAACAGTTTCATTTTTTAAGCCTGAATACGTGCTCTTGGCTTCTTAAGAGTTAGAACAAAAACAAGCATTTTATCACGGACGAAAATATACGTCGTGCGGTTTGAGTATTAGTAATAAAATGTCAAGGATTTTACGAGCTCTTGCATGATATATCACAAAACCCAAAACCTCCAAATTCTTTCTCAGTATTTTGCTTTTAAGTGTCTTAATATTACAAGGAGAATGTGAAACATGAACTTTCATAGATTTGTGAATGACACAAACATGTTTTCTCACTTCGTGCGCCCATTTTTTGAAGAACGTTATAAATATATTTTCTTGCGTTTCTGAATGGGTATACACGTTTTGTCAGTTGTCTCTTTCATCGGTGGTCGGCCATCATGTTTTTTGGGAAAGTTGGCACTTGACATATTTCTAATCCTTCCGCTGGACCCGTTGATCATCAGTTCAAGAATGCGTTTATTTATAACTTTTGTATGGTAAACGTCCATTGCTTGCTAATCAACGAGTCCCGGTCCTGTTCAGACGGTGGACGCCGCGGACACCAGCCAACGTTCTCCCTCGGGTTCTAAAGAGAGGCACGGGACTGAAGAAAGGTCGGTAGAACTCCACTCCAAAAGAGCACGTGAGCTCGTAGGTTATATATAAATGCATTTGTTACGCACTTCCGAATTAATTTCGTCCCGAGCTTTTTTTTTTTTTTTTTTTTTTTTATCGCATGGTTACAGGAATATACTGTAACAATAATTAAGTTGAATAAAATCAGTGCCATGAACAAAAATCGCCAAAACGTTTTTCAGTGTGAAACCACAGGTAACCCAGGCTTAAGTTTGTGTCACGTACAGGTTTCATAACACGAGAAAATGAAGAGAACATATTGGCGAAGACAAAAAATCGATGAAACTTACCATGTGGCGAGTTGTTGCTGTCCTTAATATGTACTGGAAGTTTCGGGAAAAATAGTCGCCTTCACCTTTCCTTCATAGTGTAGTAGCAACTACACTGACACAAAGTTTCACGTGTAGAAATTTTTATTTTGCAAGATACAGCTATGAATTATATGAATTGATCGTTTAATTGTGTACTTTAAAGACAATATTATTTCCTTTGAAAATTAAATTAAATCGTCCACAACTCAAAGGTCAGAAAACGAAAACAAACTGCTCTACTCGACAATGACAGGTGAGCGGCCGATAAGAAAACGTACGCTGTTTCAATCTTGAGCTCGCCGGTTCGCACATTATATATAGAACACTCTGGTTCGAAAATAAATATTAAAGAACACTCAAAGTAAGTGTACACAACACAATGGTCAGAGAAATGGGAAAAATGGTTTCATTGGTTCTTGAAGTCACGTGATATGCGGCCTTTGTTCCCTAATACCTTATCTTACATTGCATTTCTCTGCAGCGCTCAAATTTTTTTCAGCATACGCAACACTAGCTCTCGGGCTTCGGCTGCTCTGTTAACGCTGCAGCCTCGTCAGCCTAGTGTCTTCGCTCGGCTGACTCGTTGGCAATAAAGTACATCTTCACCTTGCTTTATTACAAAACTAGCTTTCTCGAAAAAAATGTTTTTACTGACATTCATGAAAAGGAGACTGTCATAAAGTCCTAAGAAAGGACAAACTTTCTATTTGTGTAATTAGTTTCATCATCGTCATCGTCACCATAAGTATCACCATCATCACATCGTCATCGTTATCATCCTTATCTTCATCATCGTCATCGACATCATTATTTCACGAATTACATGATGGAAACAAGCAAGGACCAAATCAAAGCAAATTACACAAGTTACCTCGCTAAGCACACAAACATGATTATATCGTAGATTGCAACTATTGCAACAAAGGCGAACAAAGCCGCGACCTTATTTTTAAAGGTTTCTTTCAAATATTTTTCGAGGAAATTGCTTAAGTGTCCTGACGTGTTGAACGTGCCTTTTTTTCCTGGATTTTAAGCGACTTCCAACTGAATCACTGCTAGCTTGGTCCTAGTTACGGTTACGCCCGGCCGTTCCTTTACCGTGGCAACTGAGCTGTTGGAAGATCAACTCAGTCTGCCGAGCAGATTTTCAATGTACTATGACATGGCAATGTTTTGTTATATTTTTTCATAAGCAATTATTTTTTGTCATTCGCCAATTCCATTGAATTCTTTGTAACGGAGAAAGCAAAACACTTGAGTATTGGCGGACATAAGCTCGGCTTAGATCAAACTTCACCTCAGCGATTGTTCAAAAACCATATGGCGAATCACTCAAAAACGAGCGAGGTCGCACAAAACTGCCAGTCACCTTGGCTTGGGTTTCCTTAGCTTCAGCGGGAATTTCAAGAGATGGTATTATCGCATATTCTATAATTATAACAAGATATCGGTGAAATGTTATCATTTCTTGGAAACTGCTAGTGAAGCGCTTAACTGCTAAAGAGGAACTGTGAATTTAAAGTGAAGAAAACACTATTTGATAAAAAAAAATATCAGTCAGCGTGATTTGTCCTGGGTTGGCCTTTGGTAAACCAGGAATGGTTTCAACATATCTTTTTAACTTTGAAATCGAGTTTATATTTCAAATAAGCAACTTATATCATTAAGCAGGTTTCCAAAAGTAGTCAGGCGCATACATTGCTGATTTGCGCGAGCAAGCACGTGCCTGGCATTCTGCGCGAGGTCTAATTTACAAAGACAGCATACTCTCTTTTGTTACCAAGAATATTTTTTTTAACATGCAAAAGTTGCAAAATTTTCCTTGCGTTTGTGAGCTAAAGATTTTGTAGATTACGTCCGTTTCAGAACCTTAAGATTGAGATAACATGGTTCGCCTAACCATTGACGGAAATTGGCAATGAAAGTATGGATAAAAGGGATGGGAATGCTGAACAGAGAAACATGAACCTAAATTCTTATTCAAGGAGAGTATGAATTTGTGCAAGCCAACTGTCCGTCTGTAAAAATGTTTCATGAGACTAGCCTTGTTTTGACTTTAGCCTCAGGCTAGCATTTAATTGTAATAATTCTTTCTCGAATAATTGTGGTTTCCATGGCTTTTCTTAGAGTGTTTGGAAAAGCCCAAGAGTGCAATCAAACCATCTTTGTCTCTTTTTCCAAGGATGATTAAGCATAAAACAAAATAAAGCAACGTAAAGAAAAGAATAATTTGTTTTGATGAGTTTTATACAAACTTCGGAGAACTCTGATTGGCTCAGATTGTGCTGATATTCTAATCGTGCTTTGAGCTTGATTGAGGTTGGAATATATTTCCGCCTCTTTCATATTTCACTTTTCATTCTGGAATAAATAATCATCTCATGAAATTGAATGGACCTGTTGTATATTCATATTCAAAACGCAGCTTCAAAATTTGTTCAAAGACTCGGCCAGCTACCTGCTTCAGTAGACAACTGATGTCATCGTGTGTCCAATATATTCAGAGCAATTCCCTTTTCCTGTGGTTTATTGGTGTATTCAGCCTAAACGAGAAACAAACCTAAAACAAAGCACTTGAGAATTGATGTTTTGGATACGATCGAGTGAGCATCGTAAGCCAATGGCTAGAGAGGCCATTTACCAGCTGTGAGTTCCAATATCACCTATGCCCGCAATAAGGTGGTGTTCGTATTGCCATACCCGACTCCCTATGGCCGCGGTCATTAGTCATCTGAATGGACATAATCATTACGCATTTATCAAATGGGATGACGTCACTAAAAAGCGTTAAATTTTAATAGAACGTGCCGCGTTTGCGCTTATGTCTTACGACGGGGCCGGGTGATGAAGCACGATTATGGCTTTATTTACAATACTAAAGATCTTTTTTTTGAGCCCGCTTTCATTGCGTGGCGTTTTAAACTTTGTTGATCTCGACTTCCTTTCCCACTGCCTGTTTTTGTGTTAAGTTTGTACCGTTGACTGAGCCAAGTAAGTAGTTTCCGTATAGCTCCTTTCAGCCATCATGATCATGATTGATACCTTTGTTGTGAGCAAGGCTGCCTCGACTTCTGCTTCAGCTCACAAATTATATCCTTCGCTTTCTTCTTCTTCTTCTTCTTCTTCTTCTGCTCAGTTCTTCTTCCTGGGCTCTGCTCTTCACGGTGGTTTATTATCTACCCATTTTCGTGACAAAAGTTTCTACGCAAGGCCACACAGCTGACCCTATGGTGAAGTGAAAAACACGTGAGGGTTTCCTTGGTCGGCCAGCGTGCAAGCTCTGTTGTGTCGCCGGCGGTTTCAGTGGCGAGCATTCGCTTCAGCTAATTGATGCAATGTGTCACTGGCTGGCCACCTAACTCAAGACAATTTTCCTCGAACACTGTTCCAATATAACGAATGACAGCGTCTAGGGAAGTAATTAAAATTTCACTTTTCATTTATTAGCAAAACAAAGAATGAAAACCACAATGGAAGGCACGTCAGCTGTTTGGATTGGTTCAGGTGTCTTTCATATAGTCTTGCTTTCTCCTTGCCATAAATTTTTACTTCTTCCTCTGCAAATCGCTGTCTGATACGTACGTGTCTGGATTCGCTCTAATGCCACAACGTTAGTTCGCGTAATAACATCTGAATTAAGTGCGGTCGTTCTGAGAAGAATATTGGAAAGAATTTTTCAATTGAAAGAGGCCTCGAGGGTGAAGGGTGGCTATATTGAAGAATTGTGCAATATACATTTTTTCGGTTTTTGTTAGAATCGTTGTTCTCTCAGTCGAGCTGACTCATTTCCCTGATTAGTTGTTTCCTCGAATAAAAATTTGCGTGGACTTGGAAACTTTGTATACATCTGACGTAATCGCCACTTTCCGAACTGCTTCTCTCGCCCAGCTCAGGTTTTTCAGCTTTTTTGCTTTCTTCCTTGCGAGGAATAGATAGTGAATTTCACAGCAGTAGCGTAGAAGCACACTTCGTTATTATTTGACAGACTTTTATGTAAAGAAAACATGTCTTGTGCCTGACTCGCTGTTCGGTTGCATCGCAACGAAGAAAGCGTTTACTCGATCTAAAAGCCGGGATCGCTCTAAAGAACCCGTTTAGGAAAACTCGTTGAAATGAATTCTGTTGATGCTACTCTAGGTGCATTGAAGTATTGAGCTTTGCTAAGGAGATGCTGTTTTGGAAACAACAAAAGGCGATAAATTATACAGGGATTATGTTCCGCGCGAGGCACACGAGAGGGAGATCCATTCTGTTTGAGTTCTAGTTCTTTCTGGATCAGGCGCGTTGACACGAATAAGCAAACTTATAAGGTTCAGTGATTTTCGAAGCTTGGTTCCATGTTCCGCTAGGTTTACTCTCTTGTTCCGCCAGCTACTGAATTTATATTATATTTTGAATGTCGTGAAGATAGCTGTGATAATTACGTTTATTAGGAGCACCAGCCCAACTTAGCAAGAATTCTAAACACGCGCCGGCGAACGTGATTGGCTCGCATCATGGCAGGTCGGATATGAGCATGCGTAATGGTACGGGAAATGCACGTGTCAAAAGAATATAAAAACAACAAAGCTTCCTTCTTAGGTCCTAGAGATATTGTGTCATTAGCAGCCAGGTATCTTTTATGTCCTTCTATTTATCTAGATCTTTTATGTGGACCGCGGTCATTTTGGTCTCTTCACAACTGCGGCTCGTTTAGAATAGAATGCCATCAACCATGTTAGACTCACATCTTTGTCCACCTAAAACGAAAAAGTTTGCTCACAGTTGTCGGAACACAAGCTCTGGGAGGTTTACTTACTGCGCACCGCCTTTACATAGATTATCAACGAACACCAGGATATTTCAGCCCGAGGAGATGGAGTCTCGGATAATTTTACCGCCTTCTTTGTTGACTCATTTAAGCGAGGAAGTTCTTGTTCTTATTTTGGAGTATTTAGACTTTAAGAGTCTTGTAATGTTGGGAAAATCTTGCCGACTATTTCATCGACTCTCCCTTTCGGATCTCATATGGCGTCATCGATGTAGGGTGAGTAGTGTCGAATTGTCTTTTCGTTTCAGCGGAGGGAATCTTTGTCTCGACATTTAAATTTTTGGATTGTATTATAGTAGTCGCTTTAAGATGACTTGTTTCTTTCGTCGACTTGTTCCGAATAGAGAAGAAAAGGCCACATGAACTCATCGCTCAAGGAAAAACATTCGTTGTTGTGGCCGTCCACAACGGAAGCTTTTTTTTTTTTCGGTGAGCTTTCGGGAGTTCAAGTTGTTTTAACCGAAGAATGGCGTTCATACATATCCTTTAGTTAAAGAGTTGGTGTGGCCTTCTCTTTTGCCGGCAAATTAATCGCAGAACTTGAATTTTCCATTTCCGATTTGCAAATGCCATGTGGTAGTCGAACTCGTTCGGGCAGAATTTTAGTTGGAAATTTGGTCCTTTCTCGGCCCTGTTTTGCCGAGTTATATAGTTAAATCATGTTCATTATATTATCTCGAAGTCCTGGCTTGTTGCATCGTAGGTTTTCATGTATCAAGGAATACTTCAGTAAAAACGAAGAGGGCGAATGCTTTCATTTGGGTCTAATATATTATTCAAGATATTTAAGCTGCCAAGAAATTCGAGCTTTTATTTTATTTGGACGCTTTCTTATGGCAAATAGACTATTGCAGAATCTGCCAGATAGATGATTGAGAAGGGTTGTCGAAGTAGCCAAAGCCGGTTAGGCTGATTTACTTCCTATCTGGGTTCGGAGGAAGGGAAGAGGGTGTCGGCGTGCTCTCTCTCATGATGTTAAAATGGTAATGAAGAGATCGATTTCAGCGAATTTAAGTGGTTGGCGTTGAATAGACTGCTTGTACTGAATGCTGTGTTAGCGTAGCACTTTTCCATTTTCTCCTTGTGGCATTCGTTTACCCCAAAAAGCAACAACATGGCCTCTCCCTTCGACTGTTGTTCGGTTTCGTTTCCGAGACGTTCAGTGCGTCCATGGCTTTTGAAAATATGGTGTTGATTTTGCATGGGGAAAGACCTTGTCCAAGAAGTGAAATATGCACAGCTTTTTTGAACAAGAGGACATGAATAAATAAATTGAGGCTTTTTGAAAGGACATTTACGCGATATTATCGGAACCGGAATCGATTGCTTTGTGTTTCTCTTTCGCCAGGTCCACAGCAGCTGCCGTCTTGTTTCGCCAACAAACACACTCACTAGCCCTCTTTCTATTCATTGTTTGTGGCGAATTGCAAATAACGTCTTTCTTTCTTTCGAATCTCAAATTTTTATCTAAAGCCACTTCTATCTTCACATGTTCCGGCTGAGGCAATGTTATTCGTTCAGAGGTTTTCCCAGCTGAGCTTTTTACTCTCGAGAAGTAAGCTTACCGAAACGACGAAAAACTCACTTTTGGTAGAGAAACGGAAAGAAAAACGTTTGTTTATGGGCATGTATTATCAGTCTCTTTAAGAGATACCCCCTGCATTCACAGTTCAAAGTAGTCCTACTGAACGAGGCTTCCTCTGCAGACTTTTTTTTTCATAATAGTGAAGCACCGGCCACTTTCCTGTACTAAACTTTTGAACTCATTCGTGTACATGGCCATAAATTGTTACGTGGTCCAACATCTTTACATTCTGCTCTTATAGAGATGTGCCCATCAGCTGCAAGCACATTTGACTATGTAGATACAGATTTTCTGCATGCAGGATTGATTCTCAGCTGCACCCACGAGACAGTTCTTGGATCAAACAAAGTTACTGCTCACATTTTGAGTCACAAGTAATTTAGTTAGACTGTTCTAAGGATGATTAGGGTAGTGCTCCCTAAAGGTGGTACAAAACTGTGAGTGGCTTATATCATGCTACTCTATATATATATTATATCATGCTACTCTTTTCCACTCTATAGATGGAGGAATTTATCTTGAAAGAGCTAAAGTGAGCCAATCCTTCAGTGTTTATTTGGCAGTGCTTTCTGTCCACTTCTTTCTTTTTATGAAAATTTTACTCTTATTATTCATGTTAAAAGCATCAAAAGATTAAGACTATGGTACCAAGGCGAATCAGTCAATTGTTGTGAAGATCTTTGCCTTTGCAATTTGGCTGATGTTGTTAGGTCATAGGCAGTTTTTGATAATATATAGTTCATCAGTGTTATCATTTGAAAGTCAAATGATGCTTTCTGTTTATACTTATTTGCAGGACATCAGCTGACAGGCGTGTGCTTTTATCATGTCAGCCTGCTTGTTTTAAGAATGTATGCTTGTAGTTAACAGAAAAACATCGAGATCCTAATTACTTAGACATTATAGTTGAATTTGGTTTGTCTTCAAGTGGTTCATTCTCTCTTTTGACTGCAGTTTTTATTCTCATTCCAGGTGGACTTTGGTCTCAGAACAAGGTGGCCGGAATACACTTTCGTTTACCTCTACGAAATGTTTTACAAAGCTGAAGTTCTTAAGAATGATCACAATTTTTTCAGACCAGTCAGTCAACTTAAAACTTCTGTCATAGTTTGGTATCTTTTGAACCCTGTACCTCCTTCTCAAAGTGTAAGTCATTTAACAGCAAGCCAAGCAAAGTCTATATGGGGATTGACAGATGAAGAACTAGAGTCAAATTATCATGAGTCAGACAGAGGTTCGTCTTAAGTGGCTCTTTTTTTGTTCTCTAAACAATATTTTAGTATTCCTTTATGAGCCATTCTGGATTTGTGCAGGGAACTGGGGCGAGTTCCAAATTTGAACCAATCGATAAATTGACACCACATGAAAGACAACATCCAGATTGGCGATCTGTCCAAATTTGATGCTTTTAGGTTGAACAGAGATCGTGTTACAGACTTTAAAACATACAATGTAGTAAATCCGTACACCCCCAAAACCATATAAACTCTTGGAAAATTTTATCAGATTTCGGACAACTGGAAAATCCTGTCATGGACCTACTATTTGGGAATAGGTGAGGTGAAAATCACTTGGTTTGCCTATATTTCTGAATATTACAGAAATCGTAAAAAAATTAAGGGTTTTTTAAGGTTTTAGGGGACGCAGCCTCAAAATTAGAGACCTTTATATGGGTTTTTAACTATGTTTTTAAGTCGGTAACTTGGTCTCTGTTCGACCTAAAAGCATCAAACTTGGACAGATGGCCAATCTTAATGCCATCTTTCATGTGATGGTGTCAATTTATCAATTGGTTCAAATTTGAAACTTGCCCCAGTTCCATGCGCAATTCCGGAATGGCCTATAGCCAAGCGTGTCATTTCTATAAGTTTTTTTTTTTTCAGCTGTCAAGTTTTGGTTTTCAAAGGTTGTTCTGTATTTGGGCTACCTTGTCAACTGCCATCAGAATAGTATCTTTTTGTAATCTCTAGTTTTACCAACTTGTTGATATCATGTGAAAGCTATTTAAGTGCCTATGAAGTGTAAAACATCTTTTGCTTATTTTAAAGACCATTTTTGCTGCAGGATCTATTTAATACAGGATTGGTTTTGTTGTTTATTGTCAAAATAATGGTCACTCTTGGTAAGCTTATACGGAGATGTACAGCATTATGGGCAGCAAATGTGTTTCAACTCTGACCATCTGCCTGAACTTATCTGTTCAAAATCCAAGATATTTTGGTTCATTGCAGAATGGGACTGGAAGCGAAAGTGTTCCCATGACAACTTGTCTATTGGTGCCACTTTGTGCCTCATCTGATACACATTACTGGTGCCAAGTTTGAATATCATTACTCCAATATTTTTGGAGATATTCTCAATTTTGTGATTCATTACATTCATTTCCAATTGTTGTGATGTCATCAATTTTTTAACAAAAACTTGAATATCTCTGGAACGAAAGAAGGTATTCCCAAAAAACAAAAACACCATTCTTCATCATTAAATTTTGAAAGGTCTTTAAATTAAGCAAAATATATTTTTCACTTCGTAGGCAATTAAATATCTTTTTTGTTGTGTTCATTTAAATAGTGCAGCTAAGTGCAGTAGAATAAGTGTCCAGTGGCTTTCTTCATTCTGCTGATAAAAGTGATAAATTTGGAAAAAGTGATAAATTTGGAAAAAGTAATTGGGAAAAGACACAAAAAATGGAATATGGAAATTAAAAAAATTGCATCAAATTTGAGTTTTATGCTCCTGCAGATAATGGTTAATTATTTGCAGGAAGAGAACAGACCCCACCCCCACCTGCACCAAAATGTTAATAGCAGTGCTTTAGTTTTAAAAGAGTAAAACTGTGAATTGTGTGACCGATCCTTGCATGTTTGTGTTTTGCTCTGTTGTGGCTTAAGAGTTTCAGTAAAATGACATTTATTTAAATGTCATTTTATTAACAACTGTTCAATTTATATTTGCAGAAAGAGACCTCCACGAAGACTACCCTTCAAATTACTATGAATGGACTAGTTTATATAAACTTTTCGTTAGAAAACATGGAGGAATTAGGCTAATGCAGACTTATGTTCTCAAGCGATGTCTGAGAAATCGGCAAGCCCTTGAGGAACACTTTCAATTATCTTTACACTCTTCACGGCAACAGAAATGGTATCAATTCTTAGAAGATAGGGATGCAGGAAATCGCAAGGCCTTGAAAGCATTGACAGAGCACATGCCAAGAGTAACACATAGCTACATGCTTCACCAGGTAAATTACAACTGTTACAATAGTATTGTTTGGTCATGAAAACTGACTCTGTTGTAACTAATAGTCAAAAGATCAAATTTTAAGATGCATGGGACTTGTTCTCGGAAAAAACCAAGTCCGAGGTAATTTTTGATAAGACTGTCATTAGAAAAATAGTTATTGCTGCTCTTTATGAAGCTATTTATGAGGCAAGGCAACTGACACTCGTGCTTGATACTTTCACAAACAAACAGGAGAGATGGCTAAAATTCAGGCTACTGGTTTTCTCAGTAGGAATCCATTTCCTTGGCAGAGCCAAGATAGGAAAAGCACTTTTGCAGTTTTGATAAAGTCTAAGTAAGGATTGAAGCAGGGCAATAACGTTGAACTAACTTGGCACCAGGCACAAAAAATTCTTAACCCATTCACTCTTCTTGCTGCCAAGGACACCCCCAGTTTACAAGTAAAATTGTGTGGCATTAATTTAAAGGATGATAGTTTTGTTCCTCTTTCCTCAAATATATCATAGGTAAAACCCATGAAAAATTCCCAGAAAATGTTATTTTGTAAAACTCCAAAAATATAAATGGAATTTGGTCACTTGTTTGTCAGATCACAGCAATGTACATAGATGGCCATTTGAAAGGTGGTTTCCAAACTGTTAAAGCATATGCTGATTTCTGTGGGTACTTCAAGAACTGGTTAGATGCTAAAAGCAACAAACTCTTGGTACAGAGACAGGGAGAAATGGTGGCTGAAGACTACAGAGCATGTCTGGAGTACGTCAACGGAGAGGTAAACCACTTGGGTATTAAAGTGCTACTACGATGAAAAAACCAGCTCTCGTTTTTCTTCAAATTTTGAAAGTACTTGCGTTGATTGCTCAATAAGCCAAATTTAATTTCAGAACACGAATTTGACAATCTGAAAGCCAAACACTGTTGTGCTGCATACTAATTAAGCTGCATTCTCACACTGAGTTTTTAAGCTAGTGAGTAAGTGACGTCACTCTCTCCGCTATCCAGATCACTGAAAGCTTAGCAGTCAGAACCGCACCAAGTAATGGCGGACCTTTAAATAAAAAAGGTGGAGCTCAAATAGTCTTCCTCTTGAAATTTCTACAAAAAAATTTGCCTATTGAGCAATCATTGCAACTACTTTCGAAATGTGAAGAAACACGAAAGCTGATTTTTTCATCGTAGTAGTACTTTAATTTAACTGCTTTTTTGAAAAAACAGTGTTGTGGTTAGGAAATATGGACACAAAGCGTTAGTACAGGAGGATGTAGACCCACTCTGGTCAACAGCAGTTTTAGGCCCCCTCCATCCCCTCTGGATATTTTTGAATCTGCAACTTGTTCTTTCCGGATTAAAAAATAATCTCATCCACACGTAAATTTGCCCATCCACACTTTTTTCAAAATATATGGATCCAGATTCACTCTAGTACTCAGGACTCCTCAAGGAAACAGAGGTAACAGAGTATGTGCCATAAAGAAGTAATGTTGCCCTTGGCAGCCATCTTGAGAATTCGTGGTAAGGAACTGGGCTTGATCTTGTTACGCCATCCAGATTAAAGAAATTCTAAATGTAGTGTCCACATGTTCCCGGATTCATAGCAGATTTAAAGATATCCACTCTGGAGAGCATATTCAAAAAGTTCGGATTCGCCAGCAAATTCGCTGGATACGTGTGCACGGAAGGCGTATCCAGAAAGAAAAAGATGCAGATTCAAAAATATCTGGGTAAGAAAGGATGGGGCCTCAAGTATCCTGCCAGGTGTTCTTAAAAAGTCTGAGATGCAGGTGTGGACATCACCAAATGTCTTCCTGTAGGGTGTGGCTGTTCTAACAGGTGGCAAATGAGCATTGCACCATATTGCATTTATGACATGATTTTCTAGGTAATAAAATCACCAGTAATGAATCATATCTGCAGTAAGCCCTATAATAATAATAATAATAATAATAATAATAATAATAATAATAATAATAATAATAATAGCAATAATAATAATAACAATAATAACAATGATAATAATAATAATTGTCTCGCTAGTCGTTGTTGCAAATACTACAGCAACAGCGCAGCTCAACAAGGTTGAACTGAAAGCATGCTATGGTGCCCCTGGCAGCCTTTTAACGGTTCATGTATGACCTTGGAGCACAGCTTACAGTCAGCGGCAATCAGCTGTATGCTAGTATTTGCTGAGGGAGGAAAACCGGGGAACCCGGAGAGAAACCCTCAGAGCACAGTAGAGAACCAACACAAAATCGACCCACTCATGGTGTCAGGTCCGAGAATCGAACCTGGGCCACAGGGGAGGTGAGTGCTCTCGCCACTGCGCCAAACCTGCTTCCCAAAAGCTGCATTCGATACAAATTGGTTTTCAACTTCCTGGGGAAACATTGGTATTGCATACTTTTCAAACTTTAAAACTCGTGTTTTGCATAATTATATAATAAGTTGCATTTACACCCTGAAATTTTAAGGTAGTGAGTAAATGACGTCACTTTTTGCTAGATCCAACCCTCTGAGGTCCAATCGGTCAGGTTTGAACGTGAGTAATGGCAGACCTTGAAATCCAAACCTTACACTCAAAATAAACAACCTTTTGGATAAAAATGAAATCTCAAAATTTTACTAGTCAGGTGTACATGCTTTCAAACTGAAGTAAAAAAGAAAATGATTTTGTGATCATAGTAGCACTTCAAGGAAACTATAAATTGTTTTTAGCCTTTAAAGTTAATGACGGTTTGAAGGAAAAATTAGAATCAACATAGTATTAAGTAAAAACATCTAGGCAGTCAGTGGGCTGTTTATGAACCATAATGAACCGCCTAAGACTGCAATTACTTGGTGAAAAAAGAACATTTGGACCAAGAACGCCCATATGGAAATCTAGTGCTCAAAAAGCTGAGCAAAACTATCTGTTAACACCTGATCATTGATTGCACAACAGCTTTCAAGACACGCTGAGGAGATTGAATTAACAGTGAATGACTTCATGAGCAAAGCTAAGCCATATGTTGAAAGACTTCATGAAGTTTGGGTTTGGCAGAACCGAAAAGGAACAGCCTACGGGAAGGAGCATAGACCTTCAACAGTGGTCAGACGGCACAAGTGTTACAGGTATTTTGAAGGTTTCTGTTGCTTTCAACTTTGTTATGGGAACTGCTAGATTCAAGCTCAAATTTTTTTCCTGTTCTGTTAAATAAAGTTTCAATCATTATAGCCTATGTGAGCTTAGAACAGGGAAGTGGTTCTTCTTATAGTTTTCATACTCCAACCAATAAGTTGTTTTTGAGGTGCTGGCTTTTTCTTTGTCAAGATCTTTCTCATGTTTCGGTTAGTTGTCTAATCATTGCCAACTTTCTGACCTACAGGGAACAGGTAACAATAATGTAGGCAAAACATGGAGTTATTACGCTGAAAAGGGTTCTTTTTGTTATCCTGTTGCCATACACATTTCTTATGACTTTTGCAAGCAGTCCAGTGCAAACGTATGTACCCCTTAATACTTAAAAATCAAATTTGACCATTTTCCAACCACAGTGTACTTAAGGAGACCTTTGGTGGATTATACGCATGGTGCATAGAAATAAACAGGTCACTTTGCTTCTTGATGTGAAAATCTAAATGCAGTATTTTGACTTGTCTGAGGTGCAATATTGCTAACGGCGTGTTTTGAATAAACTTCGATGGCCCAAACGTATTTTTCATGTTTCAAACATTGTTATTACAGCTAGCCTTCTCTGGCCGAACATTTCTTTTTAAATAGTGGATATTAGTGACTACTTCGTATGCGGTGATTGCAGAGATGTTGGGTACCGGTGTTAAGCTTTTACATCACGGATGGGTAGTCGTATTTGAGCCACAGCAGTTTGGTTTAGTTTCAATGCATTTCTAAGCATCCGCGGCTCCTGGCCCCTAATTGGTTGTTTTCTTGGTGACTGCTGTTACCCGACGATTTACCATTGATTATCTAGCTACGTCGCCTCCCCGAAAAATAGATGGCTATTATTCTTCACGCCTGGAATAACAGCGATATACTTAAGAAGAGATTGTCAGGCTCTTGTTGTCAAAGCTAGAGTTCCTGCACTTTCTTCAAAGAACAACGTCCGAGAAAGCGTATAATTAGTAAGATGGCCCAACCATCGACAATTTCGAGTTCGGTCCCAAACGAACGTTGTTTTTCAGCTACACAATTGACAATATAATATTGGAACTGCGTCTTGCCGAGTTAAATTAATGAGCCGTTCAAGAAACTTGAAGAGAGTCGTTGTGTTTACTTACATAAGCACAGGAGTGGGTCAACTCATTAGTTTTTCTTTGTTAGATCCAGTGGTTTTTAAGATGAAAAGGCGGCAAATCCAAGACAAACGAACAATGCCGTGCGGAAATTTTTCACATTTCTACCTTCCCTTTAATTTTTCTCTTTTTCCGCCATTTGTTTCAGTCAACGAGACCACTTTTCTTTGTAATGAATATTCACGTCATATCGACTGCTTTTGCCCGGGTGCGTTGGTGGACAATCAACAAACACTGATATTGCTCTAGCAACTCGGAAGATCGTCACTTGGAAGTATTTGCTTTCGCCGGTCGTGTGCTAAGAAACGAGTATCACAACGCCCCTTCGCAAGTGCGTATTCCACTTATCATCTGGGATATTCAATAATCGACACCTAATTAGTAATCTGCGAAACCCACAAGCTCAACATTGTAAAGGAAGTCGTAGTGGCCGGACATAACATTCTTTAATAGGCTTTACAAGTAGCGTTTGAAGAATCGCTTCGGGCAGCGTATATGGCTTCACAACGGATGCGCTTAAGTACTGAAAGAGTGACCTGTTGTTCGCAACAGGCAAAGTCGAGTGGAAAAATGCCCATTCAGTTTTGGCATTCAGGTGAAACGTCTTTTTGTCAAGATCATCATTCCAAAACCTTCTGGCTTTTCAAGTGCTTGACACCAGAGGCCTGATATTAGCGAACGAATGAACAACATTGTTTTTCCTGATCACGTTCTCAACGACAGAATCAGTGTCGATTGGATTCTTTCACGTACAACTTTTTCGATAGTGAGCTGGAATCTCAGCTCGCAATTCTTTGATTGTGGGTGTGTTTTTTTGGATGTGTTGTGATTGAGGCGTGTTGAAAATGACTGAATCGTTGTCTCAACAGTCTGGTAGTGTGAGGTAGTGGAATTTAATACTGTCGTTATTCAGAGATTCACTGAGGAAAAATTATCTTCACTATGAACACTTTTTAATATATTGAATAGTTCGAAATCAGAAGAAAAGAAACTTCTGGAAAAAAATTGTAACAGCGATGTTCCGCTAGACTCGACAACGTAGCGAGCGTTAATGGATCAGCATTCCAAAAGAATTTAATATACAGTAATGCATCCCTTGTCCGGTCTCAAATCTGTCTTTGCAGACACTTCATTTTTCGGCATCCCTTCATTACAGGATGAGCGAAATAGCTCAAATATATTGATGTGATCATGAGTCATTTCTTCCATTGTGTTCTTAGCTTAAAACGAAAAAATGGCCGGTATTATTGTTATATTGCTTTCATAGTATGTTCTGTTTCATTGCTTGCAGCCATTCTTTTGTGAATGTTTCGTATCTTTTCAGCCGTGTACATACCTTATTTTTGATTTCAATTTTGTAAGACAGCGGGATAAATCCCTTTCATGTTTTACGATAACATTTTCTTGTTGAAAAGAAAATTTAAACTTGAGAAAAAATGGCCTGGATACCGCAGCGGCCTTGGCAAGCGATCTGCGGTTTATCGTCCCTATTTGAGGAAGAAAGGGATTTGTCGTTAAAAGGCAACATTTTAAACCTAATTGCGCCTTCCTCTTCTAGTAAGGGAAAAAACATCGTTTTACATTAGTAATGGTTGAATTAGTTATGGTATTTATTTCATTCGTAAGATGCACATTTTGAAATCTGTATAATTTTTTTCCTTCAAAGAAAAACCATTCATTTATTCATGATTGTCTTACAGGGAATTCCTTGAAAAGGGCAATCTGGAAGACTTCACAAGATTGAAAATGTACTTTGAAAGGAAAGAGGTGGTGGTGGCTTGGTTCAAAGACAACAGTTGGTTGCATACGTTGCTAGGAGATTACGTGATGCGGCCACTTAGACCGGCGTGTCTGTCATCTGATCTTTCTTCGTCTCATTTTTCCACCGACTGTGTGTCAAGTTTGGTGCAGAGGTGAGGACGTGAGACCTGTTTTATTACAGTGGTTTATTCCGAGAAGTGCAAGACACATCCTGAGGAAATTAGCGTGAAAATCTGGCTTGAGATAATTAGTGTGAAAATCCCGTTTGTTCAATGCTCGCGTCTGGAGAGGAAACAGGTTTTAATGAACGGTGTTTAAGGTTTCTCATTTCAAGTGGAGGAGTCGCTGTAAACACGAGACTTTACCTTTGATTAAGCTTGCCTTGTGGGATTTCTCTTGTTCTCCGGAGATTTCGCGGGAAACTCTGAGAAGTTTAGATTCGTGTTTAAGGCTATCTGGGAAACTAACTCTAAAGTTAAACATAGTTCCATTTTCGAGTACTCGATTTATAGTTCAGGGTCATTAACAGTTGAATAATTGAAAACAACGCGAAACTAACTGGTTCAAAGACAACAGTCAATGAAAGCCTTATCAAAGATTAAGCCTTTCTCTCATTTTTGGCCCAAGTAGAAAGAAAATGCTTACTGTCCAGCAAAATCCTAGATTCGTTTACCCTCAAATAAAACGCTTATGGGTCGCGTCAGGGGGCTACAAAACTAAGCAGCTGATCTATTCCCAGTGCTTCTGCGTGGTGCGCCATTTCGTTGACCTGGGAAAGAGATATGCACAACTGAGTAAAACCGGCTTGTTTTTCTGGTTGCATCACTTGCCTCTCTTCTTTATCTTTTTTGCTTATTTGTTTTGGCGCCGCGACTTGAATTACTCTCTTTCTCTCAGCCTCACTTGGGCGGCAGTGATTGCAAACAAGTTAACAATTTGTGGTAAACTCTCGTCAGGCTGTGTTCCGTCAGCTGTGAGCTAAGCTGATATCAAGGGAAGCCGACGGCTCTCTTACCAATTTATTGCCTCTTTCCGTGTTCCATTGGTATTTTGAGGAAGTTGTGGTGACGCAAATCGGAATTGTACAGCTGAGATATCTGATGCACGGTCTCCGATAGAACTGTGTACTTAGAGCTCCCAGCAAAAGCCGCTACTAGTAGCTAAATTGCCTGAATTCGACAGAAACGCCTTACATTGGGTTAGCTGAACCACTTCATCTTTAGAATAGTCGATAGCGTTTTCCAAGTCCTCTTACGGCTGCTTTAGCGGTCGTCAATAATTTTTGGAACATAAAGATACCAAAAAGTGAAAACAATATAAGAGTTCGTGTGAACTTTCTAGGAACAATACGACTCATTCCCTTTGAGGCTTTACATCAATGACTCGCTATTTGTGGTTTCCTTCTTAGACCCAAGTGTGGACCGCACTGCCGCGGGGAACATTAGTGTATTTCCGTTCGGCATTGTTAGTAGCCTTTTTGAGCCGTTTGGGTCTTGCAACCCTTCGTAGGGTCATTGTTTCATTTGTTGACCAGAAGTGCTTAACTTTGTTTTAGGTTTCTGGAGACTGGATGCCGCTCAGACTTCAACAAGATCCGCATGAAGCTATCGGAAATGGGCTCAGTTCAGCTGCAGAATCTTGTGCGCAAGTCTCGTCAGCTGCGAGACTCTATACAACAAGACGTGATGAAAGAAGACTGTGTTTATGTCAACGATTATGAGGACAGAAATCTCATTAACATCTTCGGCAGCGACCCTTTCTCAGAATACGGACGAAGGATAGAAGTTGTCACATTAGACTAGTTAGGTGAAATAATAAAAGGGCCTAAATTCGATCTCGTAAAATATACTTGTAATTCTCGATTTTCCTCGATCGTAAACTGGACGCTGGTCTATTGAATCGACGACTGGAAATGTTAGCGGTCTCTCCCGCTTTTGTCGGATTTCCTTCGTTTGGTAGTTGTATTGCCCCCATCAGGGCCAGTCTTACATGAAAGGTTTTTTTTTTTCGATACAGGACAAATGTCTCATTCTTCTTGTTTATAATTATTTGTACATGGTGCGTTTAACGTAGGTGCGAATGTTTTTCAGTTCCTATGACCGCTAAGTAAATTATTTATTGTTTGAAGTCGAGCTTATTTTGGTGCAGCTCGGTGTATTTCAGAAAAAGAGAACATTATTTCATTGCATAGTTTTAGCCTAGACAAGATCGCGCGATGACTGTTTGTTGTAAATGATAGAATGTCAAAGTTTGGGTGGAAGAGTTGAGATCCTTTATTTGGCATTTAATTTCTTCATTCCTGCTATGGGGGGAGGGGTAGGTGCTATCTTTGCATAGTGCTTGTTTCTTTAATTTTGTACGAAGTATTTTTACATGAAGTTGATATTTTCGGAAGAAGTGTATAATAGAATATTTAAGCGTACTGTAATTTGATGAAACTTCCGACTACTTTTTGGAGAAAAAATGAAAGAAAGAGGAGGACAATTTTTTTTTTTCGACCAACTTTGGTCTTGTTAATAGTAAGAAAACGTACGATTATTTATTATGCAAAGAAATATTTAGTGAATTTATCAACATATCCTATGAAGCTTAGAATGACAAGTTATATTAGTGCGCAGCGCCGTAACTCTTCAAAATGAGAGAAAGATGTTTGATTAAAAACATTGATCAGTATTGTGACTTGCGGAAAAGCTTTTACTTTTTGTCATATTAACGTGTGTCCGTGCAATTTCGGTAGCCTCGCAGATCCTACAAGGTCTCACCTGATTGGAGACCACCCTTGAGGTTTAACAAAAGAACAAATAACAGAAACAAGGGACCCTAGAGGATAGAGTTGCAGCCCTTTTGTTTTAGGCCTAGGGTCCATTGTTTCTGTTATTTGTTCTTTTGTTAAACCTCAAGGGTGGTCTCCAATCAGGTGAGACCTTGTAAGAGCTGCGAGGTGACCCTGCAATTTCGTTGCTGCAATGCGTTGCAAGGCAAACTTGGCAGAGCATAGCTAGCACCGTTTGCGTAATAGACCTTATTCCAAAATGGCCGTCATTTAAATATTCATTTGTTTTTATTCAAATTAAATTAGCCCTTGATGCCTCGTTCTTGAGCTGAAAATTCAAAAGAATATTTTGCCTTGAACGAGGCATCAAGGTCTAATTTGAATAAAAACAAAAGAATATCTAAATGGCGGCCATTTTGGAATAAGGTGTATCGACCTCTTTAGCTTGTTCGTTTGTTTTCCCATTCCATACCACGTGATGATAACAAGAGGCTACGGGTTTCCTTCGAAATATTTTAAGTCCATTTTCTTAAAGTTCACAGTTTCAATGGATGATTTTTGTTACAATATCTTGTTCAGTACGTGCAAACGTTGTTTTGCTGTATTTGATTTATGCTCATACCTGTGTTAATATCCATGCAGTTCAAATCCCAAGTATAAGGTCCAAATTCCGTGAACCAACCAATTTCAGGGCAAAAGTTCACTGACGTAAATCCTGGTATCTGGATGGGAAGACCGTCGAGATATATACGACACGATTTTGCCTTTCGTAGACTATATGCATGGTAATTACTTTTTTCAATCGGGATACTCGTATTTAACGGAATCCCTAAACTTTAAGGGACAAGTCACAAATCTTTTAAAACTATGTACAAAGTGATTTCTTTTAATCCCGCACGAATTTGGCCAAATAGCACCAAACTGCGTTTCAGGAAACTTGCACAGGTCCCGTTGACTTCGATAAATGTAACCTAAATAACATGTTGACGGAATGTACACTTGATTAAGCCTGGTTATCACTAGCTTCGCAAGCACGGGAGTGCTTATTTCAGGGTGAAAACAGGCCTGACCCAAGCATGTGCACAAGCTCAAGAATCATTTTTTTCCTTTTCCTTGTGCTCAACATGTCCTCCTACCCGGATTTATCTGATATACACAATTGCTAGATTGCTCTGAATTGACTGTTATCGTTAATTTAGGACACTGCCCCAGGACTTCTGGTAGCAGAGAAAATAAGAAAGATAAAAATTATATCCATTGATAGGATTTGAACGGGGAGTTTCAACTAGAGCTATGGAAACCGTCTCCCGTAGAATATTAGTTGTGGAGACGTAAGCTTTGATTTAAAATGTTTAGCTTTGTCGTGAAATTTGGTAACCGACCTTTTTCAGTGTTGAATATTGTCAGGGGCACCCAACGAATCTGTTCCTCACGTTATCTGTTCCCCAGAGGAATCTTGCTGGCTGGCAAAAATACAGGTGTTTCGATGAGCTGGCTAGGAAATGTTTTTATTGATAGAGGTTTTGCCTGGGAATTACTGACTTTTTCTAGCATTTCAATCCGAACTGGCTGTAGAAACTCTGATGACTGAGGACAACTTAAAACCCTTCCCTCTCCCAAACATACGACGGCTGGTCAGAGTGATTGCGCTTGCGGAAAAAAACCTGTTTTGTCCCGGTTTTGTCGCTTTTGTTCGGTCGTTTTGAATCGAGGGATTTGAAAGCGCGCGGAATTCCTGGCTGGGAAATAAATTTGATCAGCTGGCTGGGAAACCAACCAATCTTATCTAGCTGGCTGGGAAATTTCTTGTGTGTCTTGCTGGGAAAAAGGAACAGATAATGTTTTCCCAGCAACACTGAAAAACACCTGAAAATGCCTCAATAACATTTATTTTCATTAACTGGGGTATAATAATACATTTTACAACAAATTGGTCGTTGGGTGCCCCTGTATTGTTTGTGGCCGAGTGATAACACAGCATTATCAAATTAATAATGTTTAGAATATTGTCCCTGAGCAGCTAGCGGTGTGGTGGTACCGACCTGTGCCCCTGCGTTGGAACGAAGGGGAGGCCATTTTGGTGTCCTTACAGGAATATCCAAATTTTCTGCTGTAATATTAACCGGAAGTACAGTACGGTCAAAAAGAGGTTTGCGCTATCCTTCGTCGAACGCACTACGGAGTCATACGATAACCGGATATTTATTTCCTAACTCGTTTCCAGTCACGCACACTACTCCGTCAATTAGTCACGTAGTCTTTCGTGGTCTGTGGTCATCGCGATTGGCTCTGAATGATCCTATTTGGGGCGACTTCTCTGAAGCCTTCGTTCTGCACTGCGCATGCTAGCTTGACGGTTTCCGACCACTGGTCAGGGGAGGGGGGGGGGGGGGGAACCAAAGACGCTGGGTACGAGGTTGTGAAAAGTCTTTCTACCAAGCAAAGAATTCTTACGCCCGCACAGGAAGATCACGGTCGTTAACGTCGAATCCAAAACTTTGTTCCTTCGAAGACAGTCATAAATTATGGTTTATGGAGATATGTCCCGGTTTGCACGCAAGGGCAAAAATCTTAAAACACTGAAAAGATGGAGAAGACAAGGCCTCGACGCCGGGCATCGACGAGACTTGCGATTTTGACGATTTTTGCGAAAATTGCGAAAAATCGCAAAAAACGTAAAACAACTGAAAAGGTTATAGAAGACAAGACTCACGATTTTAACGACTTTTGCGAAAAATCGCAAAGATAAGAGCGTGCGAAGTTTATTCTGGAACAAAATATTGTGGTGTCATCTTTGAGTGAATGTAAAAACTGCGTAGTATTAAATTGCATCTTTTATGAAGATTTTCTTCAGTGCATGAATTAGAATCATGTTTGGTAATCTGTATTACCCCTGAAAAGTCAAAAAGTTTAAAGAGACCGGAGAATGCTGCTTATAGAACGAGCCCACTTGACATGTACACATCACGGTTATGCCGATAAGTTTCGTAGTCATAATTAACAGTAACTCGCTGCAAGCTCGGGTGTATAAATGGGTACCGGCGTAAGGCTGGGGGTAACCCTGCGATGGACTAGCATCCCATCCAGGGGGGAGTAGAAATACTCCTAGTCGCTTTATGCTAATGAAACCGGAGATAAGTGCCGGCCTGATGGGCCTTCTGGCTCGTAAGCAGAGACTTTACTTTACTTTGAGTGTCTTCATGCAGAGTCAGCGAAAAGACATGCATAGGATTCACTTTGTTTCTGTCTTTGTTAACCTGTCCATTTCTTTCATCATCTCGTTGACTTTTGTTATTTGTTTCTGGATGTCAGCGGGCCTACGTAGCACATACATTTGTTTAATTTGCTACACTATCTCTATCTTTTTGCATTTACATTACTCTCTGAAGGATTATACCTATTTTTTCCAGGCTATTTCTTGGTTTCAGCTTCTTTGACTGTCTGTGTTGCCGGTACTGAAAATCCGTTCTCAGGTTGAATCTGTTCTTACCTATGGGTTAAATTGATGATCCTCATTTAACCTACAGTAGCTTGAATACGTTCTCAGATAAATTAAAGAAACTTTAGGAGCATTCAGCCTAGAGAAAAATTAGAGTCAGGTTAGGAGTAGTTTTGGTTATCATACTGATTATACATTGATATCAATAAACTTATACAAAAGTAAATAATGAAAAGAACTGCGTTGGTTTAAGCATGTTAAGTCGTTGTAGCTAGTGTACTGGTGAAGACACAGGACTATAGATCTGGAGGGTGTGAGTTCGATTGTGAGTTCATAGAAGTACAGTTCTTTGTTCATTTACTATGTTATAATGTTCGAATAATGTTGAGACTGGATGGATAAGTGTACTCATGAATACAGAAAGCACGAAGATGATACGAAGACAGAGCTTGAGGGAAGGTATTATGATAGCTGTTTTCAATCCTTTTTTGGGGGATTGATAGCTGCTTTAAGGAAGAGTGCCTATTCATTATCAGCCTAGGTAAAATGAGGATCACCTATTTAACCTATATGTAAAAAAGGATTCAACCTGAGACCGGATTTGAC
>NC_090876.1:23777263-23782263 GCF_036669935.1 Montipora foliosa
AAAATACTCCCGTCCATATAATAACTGATACTATATCATGCATTCTGTACGATGTTTCTTGATAAATATTTGTTTAAAAGCCTTAATATATATATATATATATATATATATATATATATATATATATATATATATAACTTCAGGTGAGTTCCACACTGATAAATCCAGAATAGTGCTCAACAATAATGGAGCGGTAATAACAATGTTTTTCTACTCAATATAGTTTCATATGGACTTTAATGCAGGTCTGTTTCGTAGACCAACAAGGAGTTGGGCCACTCATTAGTTAAATTCCATGTACACTGTAGCATCGCTGGGGTTTATATACATCAGTAGCGTGATCGTTACAAGATTCAAACTTGAAAAACAATGGTAAAAAAGCATTTGTAAATTTATGATTGGTTGTTGAGGATGCGATTGAACCTAAGGAGAAAATTTCGCTTGTGCCTGCAAGTCGATACGAGTTCGTTACGTTTGTTGAGCGTTGCCATGTCCGGTTTATATACAATATAGAATTTCTCGGTACTACATAGATTACATCGTTTAGTAAGGTTGCTATAAGATTTGGCCTTGGCTAGAATTTTCCAGGAGATTGCAAAGTCTTTCTTTTGATCTTTTAGCTGCCATAGATGTTTGCTCAGTTCGGTGTCATTCTTTTTACTTTCGTTTTTGAATGACATTTGGTGGTTTCGCCATCTCGTCTTGAACGCAGTGGCGGTGAGGCCGACGTACGTCTCTGTGCTTTCGGCGGTCGTGATGGTGGCTTGATACACTACTTCCTTGACTAAGCATTGTCTTTTCAAAGGGCATTTGCCTGGTGCTCTGCAGTTGCGGAGTTTGGTGGGTGTTTGTTGTAGAGGTCGCATGTTCTGGCTTAGGATGGTTTTGTTGTGTCCATCGATGATCTGTTTTATGTTTGGTGAACAACTATAACTTAGCTTAAGATTGTTTTTGTTAAACAGTTTTCTTAATTTATGGTTCGGTGGAAAGCACCTCTCGATCAAATTTCGAAATTCTCTTCCTATATTGGTTTGAACATTTTTACTAAATGGTGGGTTGAACCAAATTATGTTTCTTTGCCTCTGTCTCTTGTAAGTGGTGGATTCTGGTGACTGCTGTGGTGGGGTGAATTTGAGGGTGTATGAATAACCGCTTTTCTGCAACGCTTCTTGGTAGGACGGTGCTGCCTCTTTGAAGGCTTCCTCCTCTGATGAGATTTCAGATAATCTTTTGTTAATTGCCTCAGGGATGTTCTTTATTATGCAAGGGGGATGGTTAGATTTGCTGTGGAGTGGTTGCAGGCTTCGAATATGGCTTGTACTTCTCAGTGGTTAAGTCTAATGTTACGTCAAGGAAATTTACGACCTTTTTGTTGGCCTCAACAGTAATGCGTACGTTGTTTTTGGCGAACACTTTGCATATTTCTTTTTTGATTTTTTCGATTTTTTGTGGGGTTTGGTCGATTACTGCTAAGCCGTCATCTCTGTAAAGCCCAATTTCCATGCCGTGAGAAATTGCTTTAAGCTGCGAGAGCATGTAGATCCCTACTAATTCGCACGTTTCAGCTCCATCATAACTACCCATAGTGACATCGAAGAGCGTGCCGGTGTTTCTCTTCTGCCAAGGGTTTCCGTTGTTGAAAAGAAGGGATTGTTTAGCTTGCAAGATCATGTGACAATCATCATCTGAAATGGTCACATAATTGGCTGCGAAGTCAAGGGCACGCTGGAGTAGTGTCTCTGATATGGAAGGGTAGAATTCCACTACATTGAAGGTTATGAAAGCACACCTCTGTTTGTTAGGCAACTCTTTGAACCATTGCAGCACAGAGGAGGTGTTTTTCCACGAAAGTAAAAAGAATGACACCGAACTGAGCAAACATCTATGGCAGCTAAAAGATCAAAAGAAAGACTTCGCAATCTCCTGGAAAATTCTCGCCAAGGCCAAATCTTATAGCAACCTTACTAAACGATGTAATCTATGTAGTACCGAGAAATTCTATATTGTATATAAACCGGACATGGCAACGCTCAACAAACGTAATGAACTCGTATCGACTTGCAGGCACAAGCGAAATTTTCTCCTTAGGTTCAATCGCATCCTGAACAACCAATCATAAATTTACAAATGCTTTTTTACTATTGTTTTTCAAGTTTGAATCTTGTAACGATCACGCTACTGATGTATATAAACCCCAGCGATGCTACAGTGTACATGGAATTTAACTGATGAGTGGCCCAACTCCTTGTTGGTCTACGAAACAGACCTGCATTAAAGTCCATATGAAACTATATTGAGTAGAAAAACATTGTTATTACCGCTCCATTATTGTTGAGCACTATTCTGGATTTATCAGTGTGGAACTCACCTGAAGTTATAATATATATATATATATATATATATATATATATTAAGGCTTTTAAACAAATATTTATCAAGGAACATCGTACATAATGCATGATATAGTATCAGTTATTATATGGACGGGAGTATTTTACCGGGAAATAAAACACTCGCAGAAATCAATACGACCACTACATCCTGCAACCGAGTGTCGTACTCTTCGAATGTAACACGAGTTGCATTGTGAACAACGACGTCACGATTCCCGCCTATTTTTCTGCATTTTTTTCTTGGTTTGTACCAACACCTATCATTGATATTAAAGCCTGCTTTATTCCAATCTCTACCATGGATATGTTTTGTCTATATAATAAAACGAAAACCACACGTTAGCTCGAAGATATGAATGATATGTTCTCGTGTCAATATTAATATCTCAATATTGTTCTTCCCACTCAAACATGAAATTTATATTTCCCTGCCACCGTGTAATATCATCTATTTATATGCCATATTTGACATAATTCCTTCCAATGAAGACAGAAAATCTAATATGAGCGTTTATCTTTTTGCTGGTGATTCGAGGATACTCGGAAAAAAATTCATTCGAGTGCTCTTCAGAGGAAGAGAACCTATAACTTTCCAATTTCTAGCTCGGATGCTCTGCCTCTGAGCTGGCTTAGTTTGATAGCCCAGCTCTTACCAGTCTCCGATAACGGAGTGATAAGATAGTAAGCGAAAGATTATAAGCGAAAGATCATAGGTTCGACTCCTGATTGGAGCGCTCTCAATTTTCGCCTAGCTATCCCCACGCCACAATCGATAATTACATCTTTTTCGTAGTTTACCGGGGCTAGCCAACATCATCTTCAGACCACATTTGCGAGAAAACCTAATGTCTTTGTATTTGCCATCAAGTTGCACTCAGTCGACTGAAGGCCACGACATTTAAAGACGTTTGCAGCGGAAGGGGCGCCGATTTGATGCAGGTTTTAATCAGATATATTTGTTGTTGTTGTTTTAAGAAAAGACTAGAAAACAAGATAAATTTTTTTTCTAGAATGTTCACAGCCTCCATCGGTGACTGAATAAGAGAAATATATATTAAATGGTTGTCATAAAGAATGGATCCTACCTTGTGCCGCCGCGTCATTCAGCCTCTGAAGGACATTAACGCTCATATTTTCGTCTAAAAAGCGGTGTTGTAGGCCAGGTAGCAGTTCCTTTGGATGTTCAGGCGAGGAGATGTAAACTACCTCAGCTTTGTTTGAAAAAACACTAAATGTGCCATTAGAGAGAGGCATAAGTTCTAATCCACAAAGCTTGTCAGGTTGGCAATCTCTGAGACAAAACTGAAGGAGCAGTATCTTTTCAGGTCTTTCAAGCTTCTTATAACAATTTGGGGATTGCTTCAATACTTCTCTTGTGAGATGGGGTGTTAATTCTTTAACACTCAAATACCGAGTGATGCTTTCTGTTATGTGGCAGGGTACCGAGACGATGGGAAAATTGGCTGCAACCATAACTTTGTACAGGAGATCTTTGGTCTCACTTGCAGGTTGTAAATCAAAGTAGGCTTGTTTGATTGCAAGCCATTTCCCATGATCCGCCTCAGTGTAGACTATGTCCATATTCAAGAGGATCTGGAACAAAGGCTGTGCAATTCGATCCCAGTTTTGCTTGACACTTTTCACATCTGGCCATGCTCTTCAAGTAAGAAGACGAGAAAATTTGCTTAACGTTTATTAATTAACCCTGCAAAATCGACGACTATCTGCTTAATGGATGATCTAACCCTGGGAGCAATTAAACATGTAAGGATGGTACTGTAGTCAAAAAGAGTTTTACGAGAAAATGGAAAAAATGACAGTGCCAAAAGAAACGAATGGCTTCCCGTTTATGCTGCAGTTAACCTTACTAGCTTTTTCTCTTTCCCGCTTATGCAATATTACTCCGTAGGTTATCACCTTCCTGACAGTTTTCATGAACATGCGCACTTTGAACTTTACCCACCAATTAACGGTATCGTTTTGTGCTACCGTCAGTCTCATTTGCTGCAGCAGTTGACGGGTCTTGACAAAAAAAAAAGCGAACAATGTGGATCGAGATCACTGATCACAAGGCTAAAGGTGACCCATTAACTCTACATCAAGATTTATTTACGGCAGTGAAAAACGATACCGTTAGGGAAGGCGTAGTAAGGCCATAATCGCACCTTGATATAAAAAGGGAATAAACCTCTTATTACTTACTCGTAAATTGATGCTTTATACACCCCAGCTGACTTCTCCTTAATGGCGTCTAAAATCATTGTGGCATAGGCCCTGGGAATGGCTTCTTCCAGCAAGCACTTGTTCCATAATAGAGACTTGTCAGTCAAATGTCTTCCTTTCTTTTCCTGGTCTTCCTGTTCGGCGTTTGGAAACCTTACGTGACGCCTATTCTGGTTAAGGGCAAAGAAGCCGTTTACATGTACTGGCAAACCTGTCAAGCTGGTCTTCTGAAGTGGTAGTGGTAAGAAACAAAACACGTGGCCTTGAATGTCGGGTGTTTGCCGACTTAAACCAGCCGGTAAGGCCATAGCTACTCCCACTGATGGGAGATAGCTTAAAGCTTTGTCCGTCATGAGCTCTTGGAATGTTGACGACATCTCTCCA
>NC_090876.1:23787263-23792263 GCF_036669935.1 Montipora foliosa
ATGTGTTTATTGTGCATGGTTAAGTTTACGTAAAGTTGTGTTTTGCCGTCTTTCCTTCCGTTGATTATGTTCTGGTATCAGGTTTGTCCCCATCAGCGTCAGAAAACTATTTATTTTTAAACCAAGTTTTGCCAGAAATGAACAATAGACCAAATTGGCTGAATCAAACCCCTTGGGAACAAAACGTTTTGTTCAGGTATTTGCATCATCATTTACATGTGAATGCTATATTATAATGCCAATACAACAAACGAAGAATCTTAACCCAGGGAGATTTGAATTGGGTACAACATTAATCAAGTGAAGCTATGATCCTCGCAGTTATGAACGCAATTTTTGCAATTGCGTAGAGAAGCCTGAAAAATTCAGGACTTCAACGCTCTAACCAACTGAGCTATGAAGCCACTGACGTTGGGAGCTGGTCATTTGTGGGTTCTAATGTTCCCGTGAGGAATGATTTCATATCCGCAGTTCACATATGATTCATTTCATATATCATTTCATCATTGTACAACATTAAGTTAGCCGATTTGGCCTGTTGTTTACTTCTGGCAAAACTTGGTTTAAAGCTTGGTTTAAAAATAGACACTTTTCTGACGCTGATGGGGACAAACCTGATACCAGATTCTTTTTCCTGGGTAATGGACTTTTACTAGAACATAATCAAAGAAAGGAAAGACGGCAAAACACCACTTTGTTTATTTAATAAATTTTTAAACATTATTACTTTTACGTAAACCTGATCATGTACTATAAACAAATTTCGATTATGATCATTTATTGACTGGAATTTCCAATTAGAAGACTTGATATAATCTAGATGCACAAAAAACCTGGCTTCGATTGTTCAAAAGATGGATAACACTATCCACCGGATAAAACACTATCCAGCGGATAAACACTAGCAAAGCAAGTTGAGTTATCCAGTGGATAAGTCATTGTAATTCTTGAGAATTAAGAATAATTCTGGTTTCTGGTTTACGGATTCCGGATTCCGGATTCTGGTTCCGGATTCTGGTTCCGGGTTCTGGATTCCGGATTCCACATTCTGGAGTCCCGATTCCGGATTCCGCATTCCGGATTCCGGCTTTTAGTGCTGCCCATAGTTATTTTGGTATATACTAATACAGTGAGATAATATAGCTCAAAAAGATGATTTTAACTCATTTATTCCTGCAGCAATTACAATATTTTGGTCGCAAATCCCGCACGAGTTGCTCGGAGGTGAACAGCTAACAACTATTCACCGAAGTGGAAACAGTGAGATAATGTACAGCACAAAAAAGTAATTTGGATGTTTTCTCACTTGTCACGGATGCAAATCGGGACGCCATTTTTTCCCGAGTTGCTCAGGATATTCGGAGTTTGACGAGCCAATCAGCGCGCGAGTTCAACGCTATCTACTGTTGTAGTATATACTAACAAAGGATATCCCGAATTTGAGTGGCCAATCAGAGCGCGCCTTCAACGCTATACATCTAATTGGGGTCATTCAGTATTAGCTAAGGATTACGGTCACATTTTGTTCGTCTTTCGAAAAATTTACTCCTGCTCATTTATTCCAAATTGCACTCGACATCATGGTGATTACCGATACTAATACAACGATGCGTATTTTTCCTTTTTAAATACCTTGAGTATCTGTCCATCATCCGGGTATTCATCTAGGATCTTTCTTAACTGCTGTATTAGCGTTGGCTGAATCAAGCCAAATCGTCGACCTTCCTTTTGCGCTAAAAATCAAGAGTGACGTGAGGGGATTCCTATTACAAGGTTGTGCATCAGTGTCACACAATCTAAGTGAATAATAGCCATATAAACTAAATTTAGATTATAGGGTACAAGCCATCTCGAATGATCATACGAGTCATCCAACCAACTTATTAAATATGCATGCACCTTATTTAGGTCTAAGCACCCATTTTGAGTAGTGCTGATCAACAGTCTAAACACCCATTCCGAATAAGCACCCATTTTAAACCGATCAGCTTTCAATATTGATAATTGGTATTTACTTAAATATTATAAAAATTCGCTTTCATTCAGCAGCTTGCTTCGATGATATAGTGGTTATCAAGGATTCCTGAGGCGACGCTAATGGTCTAGGTTCAACCTTCTCGTCCTCCATGTTTGCCGATCATCTTAGAACAAAAAAACTTGCTTTTTCAAGTTAAATTCACGAGAACTTTTTCAAGTAATGTAATTGAAGTGAACGAGGAAACGCATACGTAACATTTGAGGTTAACTATCAATAGAGTTGTTTCAGTAGAGTTATGACTTAGAGTTAGAGTTAACGACTTCCAAAATCCTGAATTTAAGATTTTGGAAGTCCAAAATCTTGAATTCAGGATTTTGGCAGTCCAAAATCCTGAATTCAGGATTTTGGAAACTTAATTAACTGTAACTCTACGACATAACTCTAGGAAAATAACTCTAAGAATAGCTGTCTCCATACTTAATAAGTTGGTTGGATAACTCGTATGATCATTTGAGAAGGCTCGTACCCAATGATCTCAACTTAGTTTATAAAGGTATTAGCCATTTAGATTGTGTAGCTGGCTACAAGGAAGATTTAACCCTTTAAGTGCTAATTGTTTGCTATTTTGTTGTACTTTTTTGGCGATAAACGGTCTGCATCACTTGGCTTCGCCGTATAAGAAGTTCTCATCTGCGGTTTTGGGGCAATGTGGCTTCAAGTTTGGGCATCACGTAACAAATGTCGACTGTTCGTTTTCGGGGAGCGAGCAAGTTGGCTCAAATCTGGTTATTTTATCATTTTATAAGTGATTTTTTGGACCATGTTCGTCTACAGAAGCCCCCCAGGCTGGCATCATTAAGCTGGAATGTGGGTTAAGATAGCCTTTGAAAGAAATCTGAGGTGAGATATGGTTTAATGCAGACTGGGACGGCTTAAATGCTTGGGTGTAAATATGGTGGTTCACGAGTCAAGTTGTTTCTCTGGCCTATTCTCCCCGGACCTAGCGATATAATTTGAGCAAGTTTTGAAAGCTAAACATTTCAATCAATGCTGTATTTTGCTGGTAGGACTGGGTGGCCCAACACTAATAAAACCGATCTATGAAATGAAAATCGGGGGTCTTCCCTTGTCATGGAATGGCATAATTACCCAGAATTATTTTTTGGCATGAACACGAAAATTTGAAAAGCACGAGAATGGCCCTCATCAAATGACTAAGGCGCGGCCAGAGGAAAAGGTGAGAAGAAATTTCTAGTCAAGTACTAAGGAGTAGCCATGACGTGTGCTGTTAATTTAGACTTTTGATTTCTGAAGAATTTTTTGTCGCAGAAAATTGGCTACAAATTAGTAATTTTTTTGGTGTTATTCTCGTAGCAAAAAACTGGCTTTTCGTGCTTTCTTGCCAAACGAAAGGTATAAAGTAGTGAAAATGGAGGATCATCGTAGGGATTTGAGACAGTGACAACTGGCATACCAATCAGTCAGTGCTGTGAACACACTATCATAACGTTTGACTGAAACTTAACTAGAATCAAGTATTGAAAGTAGTATCCGTATTTTGCCAGGATATATCTGGAGTTAGCACTTAAAGGGTGAAACAAATGGAATATCAAGTCTATAATAATAATTATTATTATTGTTAATATTAATAATAATATTATTATTATTATCATTATTATTATTATTGTTGTTGTTATTATTATTATTATTATTATTATTTATTAAGCGCATTCTCGATATAAATATTCAAATGCTCTTTACATAATAAAAATTAGACTATAACAGAAAGGATCTAGAATGACTCTCTTACATCATGAACCAAGGAGGGGAAAATGTACAAAAAAAGTTTTCATTTTCGATTTGGATTAGTCTACAGAACTCACATTGCAAAATTCAAAAGGAGAACACTTTTCTCTGCCTTGGCGCAGCACAAGCAAATACCCTCTCGCAAAATGAATTTTGAACTGGACCGTTAGGATGGCTGAGGAGGATGCCATTATTTCTTCAACACAGGTTTGTATTTGCTTCGTGGCATAACAGAGATCATATCAACGATGTAGCGGGGCTTATTTCCCTGGAGATAGATATGAGATTATTTAAATGTGCCATCCAATTTGTGCCCATGCTTTTTAGGCTGGGCTTAATTGCTAAAATAAATGAATATCAAATCAGTTGTTCAAGCTCACCTAACCTGATCATTAGCCGTGGGGCGATGCACCCTGACCCACAAAAGAAAAACGTCATAAAAAAAACCTTAGACTCGCGGTTCATAATGCATAACTGATCTGATTGCTTGGTAGAAAGTCTTTTTTAACCTCGGTTTTCGCTTTCTATTTTTACATTAATAGAACAATAACAACAAAACACTTGCAGGATGTTATTTACCCATAGGCGCCACACAGGAAAATGTCGACTTCTAGATCTGTTTCTTTATTTATTCAGGTCCTGTACATCTGGAAAGATAATACTCTGATTATGAAAGAGGACCAGTCTATGCTGAAAACATTATTAAATCACGAGCAATATTCAGCTCTGATTTAGGTGTAGCCAAGGGATCTTGGTTAATCCCAGCCCGGTTTCTGAAACCGGTCTAGGATTTTCAGCCCCGGCAAACGGGTTGAAAAGCCATATAATCGCTATCATTTTTTAGCCCAGGCTAAAAAAGAACGTGAGCATGCGCATCGACTGTGTTTTCGCATCTCAGTACGGGGGACTGATGAGAAATTGGGGGTCCCCCAAAAAATAAGAGGTAAAAAGGGGGTGTTTGAAAAATATAAACTCTCTCAAGAGGGGTACCTTCAATAATGAAAACAAAAATTGTCATTAGCCAATGTAAACACAATTTCACAAAATAATTTTAATATTCCCTTGTACATGATCTCGTTTCCTTTTCCTTGATAATTCTGCTCTCTCGATCGATCTTTGATATCCCCTTATCTACATATCCTACGGCATTCTGGTGTGGGGCCAAGCTGCACAATCTTACACTAATAAAAGTTTGGTCTTACAAAAGCGTGCCCTT
>NC_090876.1:23797263-23804763 GCF_036669935.1 Montipora foliosa
GGCGGAGCGTATTTTGTATTGGGGGGCTAAAAAGCAAGCGCCGGAGACGCTAACTTGTATAGAGGGTTCTAGGGGAATTCTTCGCCAGAAAATTTTGACATCTTGAAGCTTGGAAATGCTACTTTCAGCATTCTCGACGAGATACCAAAAAATAAACGTGGATCAACCGTGAAATGACAATCGTTTTACTTTTTGTTTTTATTATTTTTGCTTGAAATTGGGAGCCTTAAAGCCCCCGCACCGGCTCCGCCGTCTCAGTCACTGCTGATTATTTAATAGAATAAACCTGTGTTGTCGCAATTAATTGATCTTCACACATGTGGAGTTTGGGCAGCCGAACACGTCTTCAGAAATACGACCTCACATTACACTCCAAGAGTACAAGAATACCATGGGTTCAAGTCCCGTTCAGTGATATATTTTGTTTGAAAACCGTAGGGGGCCGAAGTGATTGAACGATACTTTTTTGTTGTACTAAACCAAGAAGAAATTTTGCTTTTCTTGTGCTTTTTCTTTGGCATAACCTTAAGTATCTACCATTAAGAGCTCGTGGCTGAAGGTGGAGAGGTAATCGCAACGATCCACTAGCTTGTCAATCAGAGGAACTGTCGTACTTCTGAGGATGCTTGTTCCACCTAAATCTTCTTCCACGGCTTGACTACTTGAAGATTGCAATAACAATAACATTTTCTTATAGAAAGAACAGGTGCTGTACAATGAGTCTTGGATCACTGGAAATTGATCAAAGTCAAATTAACCAATCAAACATTCAGATTTTCCCCAAGAGAGAGAAAATTATTAATCTGTGCTTTTTGATTGGTTAGTTTGATATTGATCAATTTCCAATGATGTATGACTCCTGTCTCGATCATATGGCGATGGAAAAAACCTGAGCGAAGCTTGAAAATCGAGCAGGATAGTACGCAGGATATTACGCGCACTCTCATTGGTCAATAGCTGTGTTTAGATGAGAATATGGAAACACGGCCATGACATTACACGAATTTTGATTGGTTATGTATTGACAGACGCGCGTTTTGACTGGCTGGTAGGAAATATGAGCGTATATCAAGAAAATCTGTTTCAATCAAGAAGTAAAAGACCAGCAATTTCCTTCATTTGTCGAATTATCTTTCAGGAATATTTTATAAAAGCAATAGAGGACTTTTAATTGGATCTCAGTTATTCATTATTCCTTCCATTTTTTGCGATGTATTCATTACTCATTACCGGAAACTTTGTTCGACATTCATTTTTCGGTATTCGTCATTCTTTACGGAAACTGTAAAATTATTTTTTCCGAATGTTCTAGTACTAAATATTCCTTACTCGTTTTATTTTTATGGCGTTATTCATTATTTACTATTTCACTTTTACCCCCAAGTCTACTGAATAAACGTTGGTACATTTGTACAGTATTTATACTAGCTCACGATCAAATCGAATTGGCGGCAAATTCTAAAATCCATGTATAAAATGCTCGCGGTTATAAGAGAAGCTGTGGCTCTTGTAGTCCTCGCGTTTTCTTTTCTTGTCCTTGAGCAGCAAACACAGGTCTCAAGATTTCAGCGGCTCTTACTCTTGCAGCACCTTAAGTAGTCGACGCGAAAGCGATTGATTTTGCTTCAAACTGCCATTCGAAAGACAAGGTGTGCTAGCCGAGCTTAGCCGGTCTTGGCCGAGAAACCAATTCTGGTTTGAAACCCTTTTGCACGCCGGGCCGGGAAATTTCGTTGAAGATTGGTGGAAAGAGAACTTCGCAATATCTACACGTATGTTCGATTACATTGTCCCAGTGGTTCGTCCGAATTTGACAAATGATTGCTGTGTTTGATTTTTTGCCATGACTCGTAGGTAGTTCAAAAACAAACGTGAAAACCAAGTCGCGAAAACGTGATCCAATGAGAATGACGCAATCTGGACATCATGTCATCTCGACCTTGGTTACCGACCTAAACCATGCCTGATCACAGGCATGATCGAACTTTTACCTTGGTTAACTTTCTATTGTCTCGGGTGGCGTTTACCATGGTATCAATTGGCGTTTACACACGGAAAATATTTACCTAGGTAAGTTAACTCCAAAACCCCGGCAAATACAAGATCGCAAAGGGTGTTGTCGTGTCTATTTCCGTCCTGGAAAGGGAAGTTCTCTGTAAAAACAGGGAAGGTTAATTTTAAAACCTGTACGATAATGATTGCTACGACCAAGCCGCGAGGTTTGGAATATCACCCCACCACATTGTTGACAGAAATTTGTCAAAGCGGCAGTTGCCATGGAAACTAACTTGGAAAGGCCTTCCTTCAGCTGCTAAAGCTAACATTGCTTTTGGACAACGAATCCACATGACCGTGAGTGAAATATAAAATACTTTTAATTATCTCCAAAAGTTACATTCCTTACTAAGTAAATACAATTGACAGAACAAAAGAAAAGAAAGGAAGGAAGGAACGAACGAACAAAAGAACGAGCTACTTTGGGGAGAACAAACTAATACCATTGGGTGAGTTTCTCTCTATAAAATAAGCTATTCCTGATTATAAATAATTAGGATAGAACGCGCACTCTCATTGGTCAATACTGAGCTGTGTTTAGATGAGGGTATGGAAACACGGCTGTGACATCACACGAATTTTGATTGGTTATGTATTGCCAGACGCGCGTTTTGATTGCTTGGTAGGAAATATGAGCTTGTCTCAAGAAAATCTGTTTAATCGAGAAGTAAAAAAAAACACAGCATTCTCTTTCATTTGTTGAATTATCTTTGAGAAATATTTTATAAAAGCAATAGAGGACTTTTTTCCGTGTTTCCATAGCCTCATCTAAACACTCGGGTGAGTTGGGAGAATTCTCGACACTTATGCAAACCCGAGACTGCGTCTCGGGTTTGCGTAACTGTCTCGAATTCTCCCAACTCCCCTTAGTTTTTAGATGAGGCTATAGAAACACGAAAACGTCCCCTGTTGCTTAAATAGGAGTCTAGTATTTGCAATCTGTTATGTACCATCTAAGAGGTTAAAAGAGGATAAAGTGCACGAAAAAAATGTGGGTTGTGGAGATTCACATTAATATTGTCAAACACCTGCTAAAATGCTATTTTAAACATATCTTTATTATCCTTATCGTTTTAAATGATCATACTTATTCCTGAATAGAGTAAACCGAACGCACCCTTAATTACTTCGGTTTTCATTTTTTATTCTTAAGAACGGCTGCCAGTAAGAAGAATCGAGAATCGTCCGTCAACGACCATTTTGGCGGACAGCTCATATTTTGCCCAAAGATACCCTTTAGTGAACTATTTTCAAGAACCACATTTAAAAGTTCCAGCGATTCTTATTTTTTTAGAAATTTGCGAAAACTTGAAAACGCGGTTAAAGTGCGATTTTCTGTTTGACAAATTGTCCAAAATTTGCTGCGAGAACAAAGCAACGGTGAAGACTTTAAATGAATTCAATTGGCACCAAACTTGACAAAAATAAGAACAACTATTCTTGTTCATTTCTACTTCGATACTTTTTACGGAAATGTTAAAATTGTGATTTTCAAAGCTCTTTAGAGAACATCCTCAAAGACCGCATAACATGGCGGCGGAACATGGGTGATATTTGACGCGATAAAAATGTACCTGGTGCCTTATTCTTAATTTTTTTTGCTTCATAATCTTCAAATATTGCTATTATTCATTTTCTGTGTGAAGTTTTATGCTCGAACTCGGAACGCTACCCTCCGAATATATCAGAAATGTTTGTAACCTGAGCGAGCTAAATAACGCAAAATTTGAACGCAAGCTGATGCTAATTATAATTCATGTAGAATCGTTGAACTGACTAATTTTCGGCTTTGTAGCTTGGAAAGCTTTAAAAAATGCGAAGTTATCCTTCAGAAGTATTACAAGTGACTGAAAATAGTATTTCAGGGCAAAAATCCGCAAGTGAACTATATATTACTCAATTCAAAAACATTTTAATTTACTGGTTTATGCAAGTGAGTCTTTTCTATCACGATGTCAAAACTGAAATTAATACGATATTAAATCTGTTCAGTTTTCTGTGAAAAGAGATCGTGATTCACACGACAAGTTAATATTTTAGGTGCAAGAAATGTACTCCACTGTAATGCGAAAGGTATCGAGAATTATTTTTGTAATTGTTTACATTACAAAACGCACGCAGTGTCAGTTTCACTGAAATGCATGTACGACTTGGCGGACCGTTTCATTTCAAGAGCACCCTTTTAAAAGCTAGTAGTAGAGCAAAAATATGACAGAATTTCAAGGAATTTCAAACCAAATCAGTATACATATGCTCAAAAACGAAAAGTGGATGTGCGTCAATTATTGTGCAAGTACGTACTGCTTTAGATAGCTTTCTTTCGGTAGTAACCGTTCATTATGTCAAATTATGTCTTTAATACCGCACAATTGACGCACATCCAGTTTTCGTTTTTGAGCATATGTATACTGATTTGGTTTGAAATTCCTTGAAATTCTGTCATATTTTTGCTCTACTACTAACTTTTAAAAGGGTGCTCTTGAAATGAAACGGTCCGCCAAGTCGTACATGCATTTCAGTGAAACTGACACTGCGTGCGTTTTGTAATGTAAACAATTACAAAAATAATTCTCGATACCTTTCGCATTACAGTGGGGTACATTTCTTGTACCTAAAATATTAACTTGTCGTGTGAATCACGATCTCTTTTCACAGAAAAATTGAACAGATTTAATAGCGGAGCTCCGCGCGCGCCTTCGGCGCGCGCGCGCGGAGCACCATAGTTAAGAAAATATTGTAACCCAAACAAAGGAGACTTTTGTCTGATTGGCTGTTGAAAATTGTAGTATCCAGTTTTCCAACCGCGCGCTGTGATATAAACAAAGGTGGCTTTCGAAGCGGTGATTTCAACCTGTGCTTCTTCGATCGTTCTATATAGCTTCTGCCAGTTGAAGGTGGTCATTTATAGTTTACGTGACAGGGAAAGATTCTGCAAGGGGCATTTTAGTCGGCGGGAATTTTTCTTTCGTTACGCTTTTTGTAAGCAGCCCTTTTAGTCTGCTCGGGGAAGCAACGCCTCTGAAGTTGCTTCGATTCAGCTTTTATACTTTTTAGCTTTATTTCTCCATTTAAGTGAACAACAAATGCTCAAAGTGCGAAAAGACCCGAGCAAAGGCCAGATTCCTTTGTTGGAAAGGGAGTACTATCTAACGTGGTTGCGAAATATATCCCTCGAGCTCGCAGGCTTCGATTTATCCAACTTGAATGCAGCGCTGGAAGGAAGTATGTCACTTCATTCACTTTCTTTCATTGATCGTTTAGAGTTATGAGATGTCCTCAGTCCTTTGAAAGAACATCTTATCTCAACAGATACGTCGACAGAAATTTAATACCAGCTGCTATTTTGTGTATGTGTCTGAGGCCAACCTGGTTCACTGCATTTATCTCATGTGCAAACACTCTCAAGATACACTACCTTAAAAATTTCAAGAACTTTCATTTAACGGAACCAAAACATTATTCTTAGATACATCAACTGATCATGAAGGCATGTTTGATAATATATGCTAAAATGAGTCAATAATGAAGTTCCAGTTTATTACTTTATTGGATAATTCTGTCCTTGATCTATGGTAACTCCATTAAGTCTAGCCATAGTAATTATTCATTGTTTTCATCATTTATGCTACCAGCGAATTATTCAAAAGTGATGTTGATGTTCTTAGGAAATCTATACAATAGTGACGAATGATGTGGTCACTGCCATCAGACTTGTAGGTTGTACTGAAATGAAATTTTCTGAATGAGTTCTCTTTGGGGAGGTAAAAATTTCACTTGACCATTTGAAGATGTAAAATTACACCCACATTAAATGTACAATTAAAATTGGGATGTCTTGTCTTCTGTGCAATGTTTAAAATTAAAAGGACAATTAAAGGCAAAGGAGACTTTGTGATAGAACTCTGATACAATATTAACTACTTATTAATTTCGATGTGGGCAGTTCATGCTCATTCATATTCATTGCTCACTTTTGTGGTAAGTTACTATCTCACTGCAGAGAATAAAGTAAATTTATCTAAATCGGGATGAAAGTGTACAAAATGTGCAGCCATTGATCTTAAATGTTTTTAGTCTATTAATTAACCCATTGACCCCTGGGGGTTCCCTATTGAAGAGTAAAATACCAAGTATGGCCGGTTTTGGCCGGTTTAGGGGTGAAAGGGATTTATATTATAATATTATTAAATATAGTACATCAATAATATTACCGTATCAGTAATTGAGCCAGTATTTAATAACTAATATGTCCCAATAAAATTTAATATTGATTCCAACAGTGTTAAGTAATTAATATACATTGATTTAGGATGATGGAACATCACACACCATTTTGTGTTCATTAAATTTATTTTTTACTTCATTCTTGGTGTATGGCAACTTATAGTAACTGCAAAAAACTTGCAGAAGAAATTGAAGAGAAGGTATACCTGAATATTATGGCTGTTTTGTGTGTCAAAAAATTTAATTGACCTGGTTTTTGTTTATTTTTGCTGCTATTCCTTGCACACAGTCACATGTCTCATAAAAGTTGAATGTGCAGACAAAGGTAAAATAATTCACTGTACAAAGTTTAAAGAATTGTTATATTTGTATTATTTATTAAATGGGATTCTAAAAGCAGAAAGGTGCGAATAGTGACACACACACCCACGCAAGGCAGCCACACAAGGGAATGAAAATTTTAAAATATGCATTATTTACAAATATAATGTATAATTACTTATCATGTAAATCATCATGAACAAAATTATTATATTTTACAATAATTACTTGTCATGTAAATTTTACTATACAGTTTGTAAATATCTTTAAAATTTCAATTACTACAGTTTCCCTCAAATTTAAAGTAAGAAGTTTATCAAATCGAAAAGTGCAGTGCAAAGTTGTGGTAAGCAGGCATTTTTATTTGTAAATATTACTACACTAACTAACATTTTTTATGTAATTAAGTATAATTTTTAATAGCTGGGACTAATATATATTGCAACAAAAGCAAGAGTCTTATTTGCAGTACATTGCATTTAAGAATGCATTGCATCTCAAGAATTTGACCCAGAGTTGAATCAACGCATCACAAAGTGCCAAGTTTCGATGAAAATTAGGTTTACTTTCACAGGGCATTTTCGTGCGCCCTGCCACTTTTGAAGGAAAACTTTCAAAGCAGTTCGATTCTTCACAAATATGTGCTTTCCATACTAATGGCGATCGCTGGACAAAGACATATTTGCTGAGATTTGACCGAAAGTAACGTGAACACTGACGCCATTGTCTGATTTGGGATAAGAAAATTTCAGTTGCGCGTCAAATATACACGGTTGTAGTTCACATTTCAAGAGGAGAAAAGACAAAAAAATGTCCAGAAGGTATGAAAATCACTCATTAACAATACAGAGACTTTTGATGTCTTAGTCCAGAGAAAATAACACTTGATGGTGGAAAAAA
>NC_090876.1:23814763-23817263 GCF_036669935.1 Montipora foliosa
AAACAAGGTGAGGGAAAAAGTCACATCTATTGTGAATGCAGAATTGCTATCCCAGCTGGTCCTTAACTTTAAAGCAGGCTGTGTTAAGGAGCACGTAACAAACTGGAAAGCAGTTGCTACTGATCCTGTTATTCTTGATGCCATCCAGCATCATTACATAGAGTTTGAGGGGCATTGTAGACCTGTGCAGGCTACCCAACCCAGACAAATTATTTTTTCGTCTGCGGACAAAGACATCATAAACCTTGAAATAGCCAAACTCCTCACAAAAGGGGTGATGACAATCCCTAATTTGAGAAACGTATTTGTTGTCTCCCAAATGTTTTCCCCGTAGGAGGTATAGGTGTGACCCATGAGAAAAGAGTCATCAATGTGTCCCATGCAGAAATGCCCTAGGGATCTGAGGTGAGCATAGATTGGCTTCAACACTTTGGTAAACAATCGTGGGGAAGATTCTAACCCAGTTGGAAGGCAGGTAAATCGAAAATAATTGCCTTGCCATTCAAACTTGAGAAAATTACGATCCTCTACTGAAATAGGGATAGAATAATATGCATCCTTAAGATCCACTGATGCCATAAAGCATCCTGGTCGCATGAGTTTGAGGGCGGCATGGATGGTATCCATTTTGAAATGATAGTATGCCACAAACTCGTTGAGGGGTTTTAAGTTCAAAATAAGCCTATGGCTACCATCCTTTTTGGGTCTCACAAATATGGTAGAGATAAAGTCTCCATCACTGGGCTTAGATGGTTCTATACACCCTACTAAGTCAGTGCTCATACCCACGCAAGAATTGGAGTTTCTTGGATTTTTGCTGAATAGCAACTCAATGACTATACGCCTTCCACCCAGGAAAGCTATTACTGTTAAACAGGCCTGTGAGAACCTTCTAAATCAGAGCAATCCTACTATTAGGGAGGTTGCTCGGGTCATAGGGCTGTTGGTATCCAGTCTTCCAGGAGTGCAGTTTGGCGAGTTGCACTACAGACATTTAGAACGAAATAAGATTTCAGCTTTAACAATTAACAAGGGTGATTATGATGCACTCATGAGCTTGAGTGCAAAGGCCAGATCAGAATTGCACTGGTGGGTGATCAACGTGAATACAGCATTTAAAAATATAATGCAAACCAACCCTGACGTAACCCTCACTACTGATGCCTCTAACACAGGGTGGCGGGGCAATGTGTGAAGAACAGCAGACTGGAGGACTTTGGAGTGCTAAAGAACACTGTTTCCACATCAATTATTTAGAAATGAAAGCAGTTTTGTTTGGCTTGCAATCTTTGTGTAATGACTTAACAGATAAACACATAAGGATCCAGTCAGATAACACTTACTACAGTGTCGTACATCAATGCTATGGGGGGCATTAAGTCGAATGACTGCAATGACATGGCATTGCAGATTTGGCAGTGGGCTAATAGCTGGAATATTTGGCTTAGCTCATGCCACATCCCAGGCGTTACTAACGTAGTTGCTGACCAAGAATCCAGGAATTTTGATGGCTCCACAGAATGGTCCCTAAATACGAAAGTGTTTGAAGATCTCAGCAATATATGGGGCCCTTTCCAAATTGACCCGTTTGCATCCAGGCTAAATTATAAGGTTCAGGACTATGTTTCGTGGAAGCCAGATCCTGGAGCAAAGTTTGTGAACGCTTTTCATATGAATTGGGCTAACTCATATTTTTACTGTTTTCCTCCATTCAATGTAATTGCCTCATGCCTGCAGAAAATAGAATTCCACGAGGCAACAGGAGTGATACTGATCCCTCTTTGGCAAACCCAGCCATGGTTCACAACATTGTTACACCTTCTGATAGACAGACCTCTCCTTCTCCCCCAATCCACCAATCTACTAACACAACCTCACAGCGGTGCTCTACACCCCTTACGAAAGCGACTTCGCCTGTTGGCTTGCAGAGTCTCCGGCAAGGCTTCCTCCAGAGCAACTTTTCAGGTAAAGCTACAGAAATTATCTTACACTCCTGGTCCGTTGGAACACAGAAGCAATACCAACCATACCTCAGGCGATGGTTTGAGTTTTGTGGTGAACAACAAGTTTCTCCCTATAGCCCATCTGTGACTTCTGTGCTGGATTTTTTAGTTCGACTTCATGAACAAGGTTTAACGTACACAACACTAAATACAGCCAGAAGTGCTATATCAGCACTCACTGTATCTTCAGACAGGACACCTATTGGGAGTCACCCAATAGTATCAAGATTCATGAAAGGGATCTATAAATGTACACCACCTATGCCTCGATATCAATCCACTTGGGATGTGCAGCCAGTTTTGTCATATCCTTCAGGATTCAGCCCTATGGAGAAGTTAGATCTCAAGACACTGACTCTGAAAGTAACAATGCTAGTTGCCCTGGTCTCCGCACAGAGGAGCCAGACTTTGCATATGCTTAATATTAACTTCATGAAAGATACATCTTCATGTTTTGAGTTTGTTTTACCCGCTCACGTTAAACAAAGTAGGCCTGG
>NC_090876.1:23824763-23827263 GCF_036669935.1 Montipora foliosa
ATAAACTTAAATACAGAATGAAACAAAAATGCAAAACATTCAATTGGCTTATCGAACAAAAACGAAGGAGCGCCAATTTTCATTGGTTTAGCGAATGCGGATGCAAACAATGTCATCTCTCCATGAAACTTTCAGGAAAGCGATCGGCATTCCATTTTGACTTCATCTGAAATGCAGTAATGTGATTGGGCAACCGAACTGTTCACCGCCCATATTAGGAGTTTCCTTGGCGGGAATAAGGAGAAGCTTTGTTTTAATCTTACCAAACATTGGTCCATGAAACAAATTGCAAACACTTTTGTAAGGTCACACGAAAGTCGCTCCATCTTGATTCCATGCTTACACACTATAGTCCTCTTGATCTGTTTGATACACAATGAATAAAAATGCACTAATGTGATTAAGTAGGTTATAATATGATTGCATTTTATTGGTGCTACGGAAAGAAGAATTCAAGATGCAGTCACTGTGGTCGTTACGGCGGAGATGAGATGATTTGTGACGTACACAAGTTCCCGTTAGTTTGTTGTACGTTGTTGAAACGTTTGATAACTTTCATCATGAATTTGCATGAGCATGCATAATCAAAGGTGCTTGCTTGTGATGTGGTGCTAGCAAACACTCCTGTAACTCTTGTCGCTAATCTCTTTAATCAATTTGGGCAACTTTCAGGGGCGTGAGAAGGGTCCGGTACTGTTTTTCTTCTTGTCCATTGGCCTGAGGCCACAAAGGTGGAGATGTTCTGTGCTCTATCCCATGTTCGACAGAAACGTCGCAAACTCCTCAAAGCGGAAATGGGAACCACTGTCAGGCTTGAAAGGATAACCATATCTGGAAAATATCAGCGTCATAGCATCCACCACTGTCTCTGCTGTCGTTAAAGGTATGATTACAGCTTCATAGAATCTACTATGGTAGTCCACCACTACAAGAAGACTTTCGCCTATAGGGAAAGGACCCATCAGATCTATGGCTATGGCCTTTCAAGGACAAGTAGGAGGTTCCACTCTCTTCGCCGGTTCTGGCAGCACTTAAGAGCGTGTCTCCGTAAAAACCGACCAGTAATTTTGGATCAAAAATTTAATTTCCCTTATATTCTGGGATATTAAAGCCTTCACCTTAGTAGTTACAAAAATACATTTCGTTTGACCGAAAGTGATAAATATTTTTTTTTACGAATTTTTGAATTTCCGGACGATTAGCGCCGGCGTCATAGCCTTTCAAACTGCAAAAATCGCTAATATTGACCGCACTCTAGAAAACGAACACCTCGCTCAAAAAGACTGATTTTTTTTTCCGTATACAGATACACCACTGTAGATTTCCTAGCCATATCACATTTCCGAATTACTTATTTATTTCAACGGCAATGATTTTTTCCCCAGCACGTGTTTTCAGCTTTCCATCAAAACACGAAAGTAGCTCAACTTTGAGGGTAATTTTAAAAAGTGTGGCACCTGTCTGAACTTCACTATCTGTATGAATACAATCTAGGAATGATAGTAAAACACAAAAAGGAATAACATTTTTGTGCTCTCCACGTTTGCAGAAGAGACCGCCGTTTGAATTTCCAGAAATTTCGTAAACCTGATAATTAACGAACACTCGCCTTGTCGATGTGCTTGTCAGAGTCCAACTTCATTTGATGGCGTGATAGGTCTTATCCAAGTTCTTTCACATTTTAAGGTTATTCCTCAGTCATCTGAAACTATATTGGCCGTTGATTCCATGTCCTTGGTCCGTTTTAAGAAGTTATCTGGTTTATAAAATGGCAGTATCCGCGAGCGTGACTGGTTCTTGACACCGTCCTGAAAGGTCTTTTGCTAAAATTAGTTGGGTGCAATCTTGTTCATTGAGATTATACTCTTCAAGACATCGCAGTGAAATTTCGAGGGCAAATAAAACACGTTCCTTTGCAAATACGACGCGATGAGTCGCTGACAAAGCGTTTTAACCAAATCTCCTGACAAACTTGAAAGATGCGTGACTTTGTGTTTCATCCCGAGTTCTCCTGCACTGGGTGATGACCTGATACGGTAATTATAATTAACAAATACTGCAGTAGCTCGTTCACTTGCTTTATTAACTTCTTAGGTTATAATGTCCCTCTTGATTTTTGTAGAGGATATTTAACTCTAAAAACATCGATTTTTTTTTTAAACCTGTCCTTCAACGGCATCTTTTATCTAGTTTGTATAAAAGTAATAGAGCCATCAGTTGCGAGCGTGACACGGTTGTTTCGTAACATTTTCTGTAAAGTTTGATGTAATCAACATTGAATCGCGATACTTCGATAAATTTTCGTCTTCAGCTTAACATAAATGCACCGACAAAAATGGTTCAACACATTTCAGCTAAGGGAATTGAGAAACCATGGCCACGCTACTACGGTTTCCACGTCCTTCCCAGGACCCCACGCTGCGCGGAAATTCACTGAACTGGACCTTGGCATTCACATTCCGTGACAACTTTTCTGAGCTTGTCCAACAGATCAGCTTTC
>NC_090876.1:23844763-23852263 GCF_036669935.1 Montipora foliosa
GCTTGCAATTGGCTCACTTCCTTTGAAACATATACGAGCATATACGTTTCAGCCATTCATCTGCATTCGGATTCACAGCCTAGTATGAACCGTTAAAGATCCGGAAAAAAATGAAATATGCTCTACATGAATCCGGAAACCTATTTGGAAACGTAGACTCCCCCTGAAAACAGCCTCTTTATTGTGTTATTAGAAGATTGTTGCTTCGATCTATTTGCATAATATGACTCCAATCTGACGGTCCAGTTTCAAAAATAATTAGTAGAAAAAAAATTCCGGGATGCGAAAATTTAAAGAGGCCAAATTGGTATAGTCCGCCATTATAAAAAAAAAGCGCCTTGTATTTCCATAAAATTCACTGATGCTGGTTGGCCAATACACCTTATTCCAAAATGGCCGCCATTTAGCTATTCTTTTGTTTTTATTTAAATTAGACTTTGATGCCTCGTTCAAGGCAAAATATTCTTTTGAATTTTCAACTCAAGAACGAGGCATCAAGGGCTAATTTGAATAGAAACAAACGAATATTTAAATGACAGCTATTTTGGAATAAGGTCTTTTCTCGGTTTTCACATGACGTCGCGGCCGCCATGTTAGTGCCCCTAAACAAAGAAACGGCAGCCATATTGGTGCCCCGACCAAATCCTCCGGGAATTTAACTCTATTATTATGCAAATGTTTTCTTTTGTTTTCGTTGAAAAACATGGCTGTTGATCACGTGAGTGAAAACCAACAATACCATACCTCCACTGTATTTTCTGGCACTTGATTAGTTAGTCGAAAGAAAAGTATCTAGCTTCTTACGATTTGACTCCAATTTTTAAAAAAAATTGGACAGTTCACCGAAAATCTGTGAAAAATCCATCTCATGGGGCAATATTGAATTTCGAAGCGGCTATGCATATGGATCCTAATTAGTTTTGAAATGGAATGCGTTCTTACGGTAAAGGATTGAAGCGAGCGAGGAAAATGAGCTATAGTCCTGGAGGAAAAATCCAATTTTTTTATTAATAAGTCTCTATTACGGCCCACTCGTCGCACAACAATATCGAGGCACGGCTAGGTTACTAGCGCTTTCTCTTGAACAACACGGGGATGCGGGGATGCGGGGATGCGGGGTGGAGGAGCATTGTTTGGTCGAAGATCGTCTTTTTAAATTTAGGGTGCTGAAGTTCGTCTAAACTTTTTCTCCATTGTTGTGGCTTCGCGAGCTCGCCTTCAAATCGGTTGGCTTCGGGAAAAGCGATCTTCTTGCGAAAAGATAGTCAACTACAAAGGCCAGTATCCAGGTTAACGTAACCTGGAATACCCTGCAACAATGAAAAGCAACTTGGCTTCACTAGCCAACTCGTCATAGCTGAATGTTCATAGTTCTTTCATCCTTTCCAGCCATCCTCCCTCTCAACCTCAACGATGCAAGGTCAGCTATAATCGTACCTTCTTTGAAGAACTGAGACCAATTCCAACAGTCGGTCTCTTTCGACTTCGGAAGCTTGGCATAAAGATTTGCTCTCCTGGACTTGGGATCTCAACAGCCGCACTTCCTCACTTACAAAAAAAAAACAATAAAAAGAGGTGATCAAATTGGAATAGTAACAGCATTAACAGGAACTTCCCGTCCAAAGGAGTCGCCATTCTTGCGGCCATTTCTTCCGAACTAGAGAGTCCTACGACTACAAGATTAAAGACAAACTACGACGTCAAACTTCAAAATCGCCAAGAGGACATTTTCTCAGAACTGATGAAATAATTCGTCGCCCCTAGGGAGGAGAATGCAGGCAAGAAAGGTGACAAATTGTCATCTGACAAACCCACAGGGTGTCAAAGCCGGGCGACAATTGAAAAAAGGCGGCCCAAACTTAACTACGAAAGGGTAAAACAAACGCATGTAATCGTCATATAAAAGAAACACTTGACCTGAACGTTCCCCTCACCTGAAATATTTTCTAAGGTAATTATAAATCTGTCCACCTGGAACAAACAAGTTTTGTTCTTCAAGATAAAGATTTGTTCTTAATTGATAACCCCAACTGTTTTGCATTTCTATTTTCCAAGGATTTTGCTTTGGAAAGCAGTTTGTCCGCATCATATGAAAAATTGACTCATGCATTCTACTAGCTCGACCAGGAAGCATTTTTCTCCGGATTTCATTCACTCCAGAGATTACAGAAAATCAAGAATTCATCCAAATGGAAACATTCTTTCTAGGGCGATTTAATAAATAACATTTCATAGGTCTGTCTCACAAGGATTGGGAACTACCAAATTCACGAATTTGATTGGCTAAAATCGATATTGACCGCGGTCTAGATTTTCCCATCTAGACCGGTAATGTTTTGCGGTGAAAACGTTGCAATCTAAAATTTAAAAATATTGAGTATTTTCTTCTACCAGTGTTTATTTATGGAAGTGCCACAAAGGATGATGAGAAAAAAAGGACGGACGGGCAAACGTTGGCAGAATTAAGTTCAGCTCATCGCCACTCGTCGCCCTTCGCAAGCAAAATGTCAGTTAGTACAAACCAGTTACATTAAACGAATTAAATTGTTCTTGTTTGTCATATAACAAACAACCTATTAACCGAACAGGAGGTGTGTATGGGAGAATCTTAACTTAATCTTTCTCCCATACAGACCTCCTGTTCGGTTAATAAGAGCTAAATAACAATGATGATGGTTATATTAAATATTGCCTGGATTAAAATAAATACTTTATATTAAAAATGCCCAAGTAGAGTCATTGGCGCTTTTTCAACTTTGGCTATTTTTTGTAATTAATTAATTAATTTTTTTCCCCCTTCATTATAAAGACGTGGTGACACAAAGTTGAAATAGAATGCTACATTGGGTGAAGTTGGAAATGTGACCCGAAAAAGATGGATAGGAGTAGAACACTTTTAGAAAAGAAAACCACTGCTCTTTTCAATCATAGGGAACCTTCACTCCTATAAAAGAACAACTCGACACCAGAGAAAACTGTGCTGGAAATCAAATTTTACTTTTTTCTAAGTGTTTGTAACAGGGAACAACGAATGTTACATTCTTTTTCTTGAGCACCGCCTTGAATTTTTGTGACGGTGCCCTAATGTTCTGACACCAAGAGCTTTTTCATAATATGGCATGGACAAAAGGGGAATGTTTGGCGTTTAAACAAAATCCTCCACTGTTTAGTGACCAACCATGTTACCGTTTGACCACCTTGTTTGGTGCTGGTTGATCGTGGTTGATCGTGTTTGATCGTGTTTGATAAAATTTGAAGGCCATCAAACATTCGATCAAACTGAACAACTTAAAACATTTCTTTTGTTCTCATGTTTGATGGGTGAACTTTTCTTCGTTTGGCCCGCCGTGTCAAACATGTTTGACGCGTGCATGCGTACCACGCTTGCTCAGCCGCTTGTATAAACGTGTTTTTTTCGTATTTGTGACCCATAGTTCTTTGCTAGTGGAGTGTGATCTGATTTAGATTAAACATGTTCTAACCGTTTGGCCACTGACTTCAACATCAGCATGTTTGGTCACCAAACAATGTTTGATGTTGTTTAAACAACTGTAGCACGGTACAATCTTCAAGGTGGCAACACCCGAGAATTTTGAAAACAATAATAAGCGATTCTCAAATTAATTTGTTTGAGATACAAAAGTTTTCTTCAAAACAGTCAAGCAAATTTTATTTTAAGAATTCTTTCTATGGTTCCCAATTTATTTGGTTTCTAAAACTATTTTTTGTTAGACTTGATGTTCTCTTTGAGCTCCGATTTTCGTTTTTGATAAGATAACAAAGACACAAGAAAAAAATCTTTAAGCCAGATCTTCTCCTCACATCGCAGCGAGATACTTTGATTTTCCAAGAGGAGATCTCATTTGACAACTGTAGGCTAATTTTTTTAAATTTAATAACAAAGTGTTAAAAAGGTGACTATAATTAACTTTCTTTTATTTATTTTAGCAGTTAGTTTGAATTCTGGTTGTTTATGCAATGTATGACTTTTATTCTGATCTACATTTAAGCATATACCTGCCTCCAGCACTATTTCTCCGGCCTCGGCTTCCACGTCCCCCACTTGGAGGGGTTGGGGGTAGCTGGTATCCCTGTGAAGATCCCCTTCCCGACAGACCTTGCAGACTTGCATTAGACGTCACATTCCGCCGGGTTATACTCCCAGTGACAGAGGAAGTCTGGGTTTTACTAAGTCCTTCTAGGTTAATATGTTTCCTGTGCATACCACTCCCATTATTTTGAGGCACGAAATTCTCAGCACTAAGGGGGAGAGGTCCTCTTTGAAAAGGCTCCATTAAACCATTAACAAAACCTCGTTCCGACGCTGCTGTTCTTCCTTGTCCCCCACCGTCTCCAAATCCATAACCTGGTGTGAATCCTTCAACTCTTTCTTCAGTCGTCGGCAAATCCTCGGTACTGCAAGCAACTGATTTTCTCTCCCGCTCTGTCAATACTTTGAACTCTTCTGTCGTGCTTTTAAGTTCTAGGTTTGCCTTGCCAAGATCTTGTTCTAACTGTTGTATTCGTTTATCGCGTTCTTCACACCCTTTCTTCAGATCCTCCATCAGCGAATAATCCAGGGGTGTAGTCACAACCTTTGGGGGTGGGGTGGGTTCTTTTTTCCTCGCCGCACTTTTTAATTGCTGTTGTTCTCTCTGAAGACAGAAAAACCATGGAAAATCAGATTAACTCTTCACTCCATGCCATGTTATAGAAGCGGTAAAAGACATTTTTTCCTAGACTGAAAAGGAAATCTTGAAAAGGCGGGGTATTTATTTTAGTGTATAAATGCATCCTTGGAAAACACTCATCGGCCTGGAGTTCAACACAAGCCCAGTTTATTGTTGGCGAGTCTCGAAAACTTGAACATACTTGTTTGATCGGTTAATTGTTTCCTTCCCGGTATCATTTTGTTCCAATTTACCAACAAAAGCAAGGTACCTTAAGAATTGTGTGCAATAACCGTCATTTTGTTTTTCAAAACTTTCATGATATACGCCAGAAAACCATCGTTTCCAGGCCACGAAACCGTCATGTAAAAAGTCCCTCGATTTTCTAATGACGCGTTAAGCCACCGGATTTAATTATAGTAAGTTGCCAATGCGGGTGACGAAGAACCCCAAATCCGCGACCAGTCACTATCATTTTTCCAACTACTAAAAATCGAGATTTACGGGAATATCTTACCCGTAATGCACTTTTCAGGGACACCGCTGATCGCTGATCGGTAAATATCCAACACTAGCCACCGCCACTAAGGTGAATATTTAGTTGGTTATTATTCCATGAGGGCGCGTTAGATATGAGATGATAGATAGCCAACGAGGTGCGTAGCGCCGAGTTGGCTATAATCATCTCATATCAACAAGCGCCAGCGGAATAAATGCCCACAAATTATGGATAAATCGTCCCAATCGTCCGGGGTTAACATAAAGCCAAATAAATTTTGCTAAGCACGATGAATAATGTTCCTTTTTTCTACCGTGCGTTTTAAGATGCACTTTCATCTGCCTCCAATGTCACTTGTTTACTAATTAAGGCTAAGCGCTTGTTTCAGTGATTATGCCTAAGTACGCCTTTAAAATTTTAGCTTTTATTTTACGGTTCGGTTTACTACACTTTTTACGAGATGATAGATAGCCAGCGAGGTCAGTAGCGCCGAGTTGGCTATAATCATCTCATATCCAACAAGCGCGAGTGAAATAAACGCTCACAAATTATGGATAAATCGTCCCAAAATTAATTTATGCATACAGTTCCTGATATTTGAATTTATTCAGGGATTTCTAACAAAATTGACAAATGAAAAAAAAAACAAGTTTCTAGAGGAAGAAAACATTTCTTGCACTTTGTATCTTACCATAACTTCTAGTTTACAGTAACCAGTTATATGTCAGAGGTCATTAAGATGAAGACTTGTTGCTTACCATAAGCGCAGCAATGAGTTCGTCGTCATGGGCGCCTTTTTCTAGCAGTGTTTGTATTTGAGCTTTCAATCCTTTTAATTCACTGGCCAGCACCTTATTACGGGCCTTAGAAGCATCATGTTTCTGTTGCAGCTTCTTGTGCTCTTGCTCCAGGATCTCCAAATCAGCTTGTGTTTTCTGGTGGAAAATAAAAAAATAATAATTGAGACTTTTCCTTTATTTTTCCCCTTACAATGATACTTATTATAGACAAATTACAAAAGACTGAGATTTGCTAGACATCGCTGGCGCAGTATCTACAACTAGGTATTAGCAAGCGAACTTCTACTCAGCCCTGTAAGACGAACTCCAGGACTCCCACAGTTGTTTAAACGATGGATAGCGCTATCCGCCGGATAAATCACTATCCACTGGATAAGTCAATTGGTTTTGCTAGTGTTTTATCCGCTGGATAGTGATTTATCCGGTGAATAGCGCTATCCATCGTTTGAACAACTGGCCCCAGATGATATTGAATGCCAGAAAGCAAAATAACCAAATGCAATGAAAAACAAAGTTGTTGTAGCCAATATTGGCTGAAACAAGCGTGTCATAAATTGCTAAACAAGCTCCCCCTGATGACGATGATGAAAAAAACGAGGGAAGATAGCGTAAGAAGGCGATCCTCAATTACGTACGTCACTGATTAGTTTCATCATACAACCATCAAACCGCATTGGGGATTGTCGCAGTACTTGGTACTTGTTACAGTTGTATCACAGGGAACCCACACAATCTGTTTGTGTAACTGTACTTTTACAATAGACTATTTTCCCATAATGTAATCCGTTTTGGGGGGTTCTTTACATAAAAAACAATACAAGTTGTTTTACTCTTGGGACTGTATCATGCTTCAGTGAACTGGATATCCATTGTTTTAATGCAAATAACCCCAAAAATGAACTGTATTATGGGATTTGCGAAAATAGCGAATTAAATGTATTGAATTCACCGTTTGCTTCTTCTGTAGCCGTATATCGATAAATATGTCCATGGACCAATGCTAAATAAGCGTTGTATTATCTTACCTGCGGTGTACTGTAGTTCTTTTGCCTCAGAAGTGGTATTTTGAGCGATTTGAAGATTTCGAGTTCGCTGTTTACTGTGCCTCTTGATAGAAGGACAAGGGTAGAAAGTAATTTTTGAACGGCTCCAGTGTCGGGGCAATATTTCCCCGGAAAATCGCATCTCTCCGCTTTCAAACTTCGCAGGAGAATGGCCGAAAGATTCAAACCAAAATCCCATCCTTTTGAGCCGTCGAAACGCGAAACAAGATCCATGCGTACCAGCCTCAAAATGTCCTCCTGATTGTCTCTTTCTGATTGGACGCCGTTAAACAATAACCGATCAAAAATCACGGCGTCCAATCAGAAAGAGGCAATCACCAGGACAGTTTGAGGCTGGCACACGTGAATCTTGTTACGCATTTCGACTGCCCAAAAGGATGGGATTTTGATTTTCTTCGAGGGCAGCTCCGGGCAGTTTGGATGAATTTTCGAGCGAGAAGTACGAGAAGAAGCGTGAATCTTTCGGC
>NC_090876.1:23857263-23884763 GCF_036669935.1 Montipora foliosa
TCGAAGTTTGACTGTTTAATTTTTGAGATGCTTTTCATTAGGAATTGAACCCTAAGTTAAATACTCAGAAAGACTCTAAATCTATTCTTGCAAAACCTTTTAAATGACATATGCCATAATTGATTATCGATTCGGCAAGCCTTACATTACCTCTTGTGCATCTTTACGGTCTTTTTCCATCTTCTTCAACACCGAACGGTGGTTTTCGTCATACTGTGATGGTGCTGATGACGGAGACGACATCACAGCTGATCTCAGAAGAATGTTATTGGATACTGCCGAACCGCTTCTTGCGACTTGAGCTAACTGGCCTTTCAATTCCGAAACCTAATTGGAAACATTAGAAACATAACCGAAGTTCATGAATAAGGTTCTTGGCAAATGAGTTCAAAATCACTTTGTGTAATCCGTTGGCCTCTACAGCCATAGAAGACGGTGCTCCTTTACAACCTCAACAGGCGCAACTCCATAGTCGTTGACTGAAGGATGCCAACAATCCGCTGGTATGATAGCACATTACCATGGAGTTGTTTACCTTATTCCAAGGAAATTGTCTGACACTGTCTGTTTGCTAGTATTATTTCCCTTGTGCCCCTCTTATAACATTTTGTTTTTGTTTTCCTTGATACTAAAAAAGCGCAGTACACAAACGTACATTTGGAATGAATTTCAAACAAACATACACAAGGGGCTAAACAAAGTGGGGAACATTCCAATGCGTAAAGCAAGGGGAACACATGTTCGACACTTCCATGAGTTTGCACACTAACCGAGGAGTGAGAGTTGCTTTTTTGGACCTACCCTCCCGTCCCCCCTCAACAATATAATACAATCACCGCAAAATGTACTGTCTAGCACGATTGTTTTTCCTCATTCAACTTTTTTTCTGTAACGTCAAGGACCAATATCAAAACAGATATCCTTGTCCACCACTGTGCTTATGGTCGTGATCGCTCCTCGAGCCCCTCGCAACTGCGCCATTCACATGCGTCAAATCCCTTGCACTACTACCTTATTCTGCAGTGACGTGATCTGTTGTTGTCTTCCTCTCCAGCCGCTTGAGTCGTTCAACAAAGAACTAATGTTGAAACCCTCTCCAACCTCTTTTGCAAGAACCTAAAACAAACCAAAAAAGAACATTTTGGCCACTGAAAACGGTTAATGCATAAATTCACCAAGACAATCTTTTACCCGCGGGACCCGAACTTTGCTAGAACTAAGAGGTTGCAGTGGCTTCACAATGACTGAATTCAACATTGAAAGAAAGCACACACGTTTTCAATATCTCATAAATTTTACCTACGGAGTATGAAGGTCTCCGTGAAAGTGATCACCCTAGTTATGAATTAACCTGAGCAGTTGCCAAAGAAACGTTAAAAAACCCAGGCTTGAACGGGACCCAAACCCTTGAGAGCGCAATTGCGCTGCAATAGCTCTACCGTGTGAGCTATAGAGCCAACTGGGAGCTGGTCAATTGTATATAAGTGACTTGTTCCAAACCATTTTTACTACATTTGTTTACCATGGGTTGATTCTTTTTTCTTTCTAAGCGAAAGAAATCACAGTTATAGCAGAATTTTCATTTGAGGCCAGAGGCCGGACGTTTCGTCCGGTTGTTTAAATACCACTTTGACGTTACTAATAAAATTGTCGATTTTTTTTTATTCCTCTTTCTCTTTTTCTTTTTGGACTTGGGTATCTCAACTATTGGGCTGAAGAAACACGATAATCACGTGCAATAAGTCCTTCAAAACTAACACAGACTTACATCGCCTTACTTTGATTACATTTCATTTTCGCGTTAAGTTTTTTTCCCTCCAATCTCAAGAATATAAACACCATTTCTGAGAGTTTCAGACCTCCCTGAGGGTTCGCACCCGAGGGACTTGCATCGGCCTTACAACGGAAAAGAACCATGTCTGGTACTTTCATTATCAAAGCCGGTAATTTGAAAAGCTATCGAAAACCCCATTAAAGAAGAAGCTACGGCGGTTAAAAGAAAGCCTAAAAAATCAAAGCTTTGACAGGACCCAAACCCTTAACCCGTGTTACTGCACAGCTGCAGCATTTCCTATCCGCGAGTTCATCCAATCATTTAGGAGCTGATCACTTGAATATTTATAGAACTCTTTCATGATGGCGGCCAAATAGAATATTCTTTGTTTGCTAATAAGCCTTTCTACCCTCGCTACGACGAGCAAATTTCAAAAGAATTCTTGTTTCAAAATGAGTGTGAAGTAGGTCTAATTAAAATAAATACAAATAATGTAAAAAGTGGTCGCCATTTACGAAAGTGGTCTATGTCTTACCTTGTATGCAACTTTTAAGTCCTTCTTCAGTTTGTCACATTGATTTCTGAACTCAGCAACTTTGTTGTTCGCTTGGTTTAATTTATCTTGTAAAGCTGTGACTTCCGAAGTATCCTATAGTCAATTTTCCAAAGATCAAAGAACTATTAAATAGTAATACAGTAAAAACCCACGTATAAGAACCTAGATTTTAACAACCTGTTAGACTGTCCATTTAGCATGTTTAGACCCCTTTTAAGGTGATTCCCTGGTTTTGTACTGCGCACAATTTCTTGCCTCATTCGTGCGCGCATTAGCTCGCGCACATTAATAAAATTGACGCCAAGCTTATTCCATCAAGGAACGGCTAATTTCTCCTGAATATATACATTTGCTGAGAATGACTTTTAAAGATTTTCTGAAGTACTTTGTGGAGAAACGTAAACAATAAAAGAACAAAAACTTTGAAAACCATACACCAGTTAGCCGCCATGTTTAAAAATTTTACTCCCGGCATTGGTGCACAGGCCACCCGCGCCAAAGTTCAACATCATACTTACTAGCCAATCAAAAGGCTGATACGGGTCGTACCATGGAAACGAGCACGGTCACCCCATTTAAGATTACATTTTTATCATCTCCTTGACATGTGACAACAGTGAACAAAGTTTAATCGGAAATATATGACAAGTTCTATTTCCAAGGAATCACCTCAAAGTGCCACTACTTGACCAAAAAATATTTCTTCTTTTTCTTTGGATTTCAAAACTACAGTTAACTAAACACTAAGTAACCTAAGTTTTATGCCTTGATTTAAAAAAGACACCTGTTATTTAACTGGAATTTTCCCATTCAATGACCTTGCATTACTAACGTTAAAATCTTGAGAGAGCTGGATCGAGTAGAAAAGAACGTCAACGACTCGCTAGTTTAAGAATGAAATGCGTGTGTACGCGGCTGAATTATTATGCAGCACGGGGGTTTTTGGGCTTTCAGATTTTTAAACTCGTGTTTTGCATGTATTAAATAAGCTGAGTTAACACGCTGAAATCTTAAGCTGGTGAGCAAATGACGTCACTCTTCCCTAGATCCAACCCTCTGAGATCTAATCAGTCAGTGTTTGGAACGTGAATAATGTTGGACCGTGAAATCCAAAACTTACACTCAAAGTAAACAGCCTTTGGATACAGAAATCAATCAATCTTAAAGGGGCACTGTCATGCTAAAATTGCTTTTTTTAGGACAAAACTGAATAAAAATCGAAATTCATACTGCAGCTCTCACACACAACATTCCTGATAACCCATTATTACAAAGAGTCTTAAGGAGATCTGAAATATATTTGTGGCACAAAGAGCTATACATATTTAATTTTTGGCAACTTTCTGAAGACACCGTCTCCAAACTTGTAAAAAAATGGCCAGTTTTAGCCAATTTATAAACCTTCATAAATTAAAGTTAATATGACAACCATGACCTCTACGAGGGAAACGCATTTGAGCCTAGGCTATTCTCTGTTACAGAGTGCCCAACTTTGTCTCACGTGAACGTCACACCTTCCATCTTATCCAATCACATTCTAGCGACCTCGTGCTTTGGACTAGTATGTCGAGTCCGACCTTTGCTACTGTCATTCCAGTTCTGTCTTCATTGCGAAAACGCTTAATGATGGCATAAGTTTGTCAAAACGAGTCATGTCTCGTAAAAGAAATAAAAAATTAATGTTGTTTTATATTTCTTCAAGTTATTTCTCATCTGCTGTTGTCAAGACCGTTTGACAAAAAAATAGTGCTTATAAAAACGCTTGTGTTTAGGTTTTGCATCAAATATGATAACCAGCCCTTAATTAAAATAAAGTAAACTCAGTTTTACACTATCCATGCCGTTTGACACTTTGGTACATTTCTTTGTTGCTTACAGCAAAAACAGTAGGATGAAATGACGAAAAGCAGCGTTTGTGGGAGACAAGGCTAAATGATCCGGTACAATCTCTCTACACTACTAAAGCAATCATAACGATTTAATTTCTCGACGGTTACTACACATTTTTAAGAAGGAACAACTTTAAGAAATTGAAAATTGCGCGTTATATCACTTAGTGCTGTCAATAGTTCTCCGCCTGTGCTTTGCTGAAAAACACTGAGCTATGATTAAAATTGAGCACAACCGTTTTTTATTCCCTAGAAGAGCTTGATGGTATATATTTTTTATCACTAAAGAGGTGTGCGTGGAAATGACTAAATATCAACACTGATCTAATGATTATACAATTTTAAATTTAGAAGAAATACACTCCATGCATCAGTTATTTCTTAATGAGCAAAACACCAAATGTAAAGGAAAAACTCACCTTTTCTGAATCTGTTCTCGGTTTTTGTTCCCTACTTGCAGGCTCCGTAGACACCAACTAAAGAAAATACATGTAAGTCAGATGATGAGTTTAAACTGTCTAAAAACAATACCCTAAAGCCAACAACAAGGCAAGGCCTTCAAATCACATTACAACAAAACAAAATTAATGTAAGTTCTTTTAGATATATACGCGCCAAGAACGTTTCAAAATGCCAAACGTTTTAGTGGCAAATACAAATACGACACGGAAAAAATATATCGAACGTGACTTTCCAACATCATTCAGACCGAGAAGTAAACAAACCAGTGAGAGTTTTTTTTTTTCTTTCTCTTTTCTTTTTTATTGTGATTCACACTACTTACAACACTGGTACATCTTCTTGCACAATTTACAACAATTACACAATTTACAACTACTAAAATCCAGTGAACGTTAAGTTGACTTGGGTCAATATCAGTCAGTCATCAAACGGGGTTTGCACTCTTACAACTTGAAGAATCTGATTTCTATTAAATGTTGTGTTCAAGTTATGAATTTTCCATTTCTTTGCTCCAAGTATAGAGTTTATGTATAATTATGAAGAACTGTGGATTAAAACAAGCTACCACTTCTATGTTTGAAACAAGTTTCTCCAACTTTTTTAAGGGAAGGGTAGCTAGTGCTTGCAGGCGGTAGATAAAAGTCATATTGGAAGCGTGCTGGATACCTGTAGGTCTCGGCCGGGTGAAAAAACAGGGGTGTGGCAACACCATCTACCACCTGCAATCTGTCTAATGGATGGGAAGTAACCCAAAAAGCAACGGTCATAGTATTGCCTGATTTCTAGCCGAGGGGGACAAGGAACGAATCTGCCAATTATGGGATTAGCAACTGTTGAGTCACATATTCAGAAAGAGCACACCAAGTTTTACAAAATCTTTTAAGTGCACCTGTGATCAAAAAAACCACTTCCTTTTTTCCTTCAGATTTTGAAAGTGTGTTTGCTTAACACCTGACTGGCAAAATTTTGAGCTTTGATTTTTATCCAAAGGCCGTTTACTTTGAGTGTAAGTTTTGGATTTCACGTTGACAAAACTGACCGATTGGACCTCAGACGGTTGGATCCAGGGAAAAGTGACGTCAGAGGCTCCCTAGCTTAAAATTTCAGCGTGTGAATGCAGCTTATTATATATGCAAAGCGTGAGTTTAAAAGTCTGAAAGCCCAAAACCCCCGTGCTGCATATTAATTCTGCGGCATACACATGTATTGCATTCTTAAACTAGTGAGCCTTTGACGTCATTTTCTCCTCGATCCAGCTCCATCTCTCAAGAACATAATGTTAGTAATGTCGGACCATTAAATAGGAAAATTCCAGTTAAAATAAAGAGGTGTCTTTTTGAAATCAAGGCTTAAAACGTGGGTCACTTAGTGTTTTGTTAACATAGTTTTGAAATCCAAAGAAAAATATGAATTGATTTTTTGGTCACAGGGCCACTTTAATTTTGGTGTTAATTAGCCTGCGTCGCAGACGAAAATAAACCTCGGTAACTGGGGTTTGTTTACATCTGACGTGACGCAGGCTAGGTTTTAACAGACCCAATATTAAGCGAGATACAGCCACTTAAAAACGTCAAATTTACAAAGAAATGTATGGCTGTCCGGACACTGCGTCGGGACGACCAACATTTCCAACGTAAATTTTTAAGTATTTGAATGGCTGTATCTCAGTCAAAATTACCCCCATTAACACGAAACCTAGGGATCTTGTAAATCTCAGTGTGCTCTTTCTGACTATGTGGATCAATAGTTGCTAATCCCATAATTTATAGACTCGTACCTAGTCCCATTCGGCTTGAAATCAGGCAATACAAGACAAGAGAAAGCCAAAGCCTGAGTTATGTACCAAACAAAAATGATTACGCAAACCTCTCTCTCCATTTCTTGCATTTTCTTTGACAATAGACGCACTTTATTCCTTTCACTCTCCAAATCTGATGTAAGCTCTCTGTTTCTCTTGGACAGCTCCATTATCCTACCAGCGGCAGTGTCTGCAGCTACACCAGTACCTGCAAATCCAAATCAATCATCACAGTGTCATGATAAGTGCAAGTCAGCAGGAGAGAATTCTGAAATTGGTTCTAAGAGCGGGCAGTAATTTCTAATCTTGCTAACAAACACTTATCCCCAACGCATTCTGATGAGATACATAATGTCTTCTGGTGGTGCAATTTGACTTCTGGGGAACAAAAAAACCGTTTGATTGGGGGCACATTTAATTGATGAAAGGAGCTCATTTAAACCAAAATCCATGGAGGCTTACAAAACAAAACCATGTTCCACATCATTTTCATTTTGGCCAATCCCAAACATATAAACTTAAGGCAGTTTATTTTCAAAAACAGCATCAACAAGACAAGAGCAACTTGGGAGAAAAGCATTTATCTACATGAAGCAACTAATTTCTAGAAAATTCTGAGGACAATTGAAAATGATTATTGAAATGCGGTGTAAGCCCTTCGAGTTTTAAATTTCTCACCAGCCAAAGCCCTTTTCTCCTCATCTCTTGCTTTGCGTAAAATCCTCATTTCCTCGTCTCTCTCTCCCAGCAGCTTATAAAGCCGTCCATTTTCATCTTTCAAGACCTGTTCCACATCAGAAAGTATTGAAGTGTCATCAATATGCCAGTGAGAAACCTGGATCCTTATTCCATAGTGCAAGTAGTGAATTATATCCTTTCTGCACAGTTGCTCATAAACATTAATTTTATTAGTTTCAATCGTTATAAAAAATAAGATGCATGACATATACTATGTATCATCAAGATTTGAAATATAATTATAGAGGAGTTACAGTTATCTTGATGAACGTACTGCATATTAACATCAGTGACAACAGAATATGTGCTTGAATTGTGGTGTATATTTTACAGCCTAAAATGCACATGTTAGATAACAACTCTTGATACAGTATAATTGATAGATGTCATTTTTTCATTACCCACCGTCTCGTTTTCTACATTGCTTATCCAAGCAAATTAACAGCTCCGCGCTAAAGTAGGTTGATATTTTGTCAAACTACATAAAAGAGTATGGTAAATTTTATGCTCGCTAATTATTCCGTCTGAGACCCAGACTTTGTCATTAATTTTGATGACAGCCATAATAGGCCTTGGGATCCAGACAGATGTAACTGAATAGACCTACACGCAATAATGACTGATGGACCACACTTTCCTTAACTCAGGAAAGATATTCTCCTTCATTGCTTTTAGTTCAGTCAGTAGTTTAGTAATTCCAATATAAGGCTCACTATGGTTATAAGATACACCCCTTATAAATTTAGGTAAGCGACTATCAAATTGTCAAACTTCAGCCAAAGTACTTGGTTATCAGATGCACCATGAAATGCATAATTCCATCATAATTCCTTTGATAATGAAAATGTTATTTTCAGAGTTGAGCAAATCCTGCTAACAAATTACAATGTACAAGTGGACAATTTTAAAATAAGTGAAAAGCAGAACTCTCAGAAATATTGTGTCTTAAATGTTTCATAAAATTAATTTAATATTCAATGATCCAAGGTAATGATAACTTTATAAATTATTCTTAAAACAATCAATCAGCTGATCATATTCACAGTACTTGGTTGTAATATTCATTAATTTTGTAAACATTATTTGACAAAATGCCAAGCACTAAACATTTCTTGACAATCCCAACTTCACGCTGAAAATCATTACGGAAGCCTGCCCAATTAAACAACAATCATAAGATTGCTCATAAACAATCACATCAAAGAATCCATGGTCAGGAAATGGCGTACACAGCAGGATGTCTTGTTTTCTGGCAAGCTGAAGATGACTGCAAAGCACAGATTGATGCGACACTACCGCCTGAAGGATCCAGAGCTGGATCAAGGTACCAACTGATTCAGCAATCATTTCAATGATTCAGAAGCAATTAATTGTATTACTAGGTATTAAAGCACTGTACTTTTATTTCTCTGCTCTAATCAGATTTCATACATGTATGCTAAAGCATTTCTAATGAGTTGTATCGTTCATTCCTATGATGATTACTTTTCGTAATTTACATATTTCAGGTAATCAGTTTTATGGCACAATGGTGAGATCAAAAGCCAGCAGTGATCCAGAGTTCAAAGTGTCCCAAGGATAGTCAACATCTGGAAGCATTTTTTGATAATATTATCAAATAATGTATCAAGGCAGTGAAATCTTGACCAGTATTACTATAATTTTAATAAAGGTCTTCATGCGATTTTCACAATTCTGCGGAATGTCATTTCAAGCGCCAACAGTGAAACTGTCATTTGGTTCCAATTCATCAAACTTCAGACTGACCAAGCCAAGAGTGGACCCAAAACCGTGGATGCCTAAATCAATTGACGTGTGGTCCTACCAACTAGCATCTTTGGTTCCCATGGTTTATTCAAACTCAATGCCGATTAAGAACCTCATGATGGTAATCAAGCTGTGAACTAAAGAAAAACTCCGAAATTTTCACTTTCCGGAGGTGGTCAGTCTATCGTCCCCGCAGCTATGTTCAGAAATTTGATTGATGGAAGCCAAAACGCAGTTTGGAGCTTAGCGCTTCTGCCGAATTATGAAACTTGCAGTAACAGTGCAAAAGTGTATGCCATACCAGAAGAAGTCACCAATGTCATATGACATTATAAACAGTAGAAAATCTCAGGGTTGTATATAAGAGCCGGCAGCCGGCGAAGTTCGCCGGCTTCTCTGTCAGGTTTCGCCGGCTACTTTCATTGTTTGAAGAGTCAAGACATGTAGAGGAGATGATGTTTATGAGGTCTAAACTACTTGGGCTCAATACAAATAAAAATTTGCAGTGCCTATCTTTTCTGAAAACACATAAAAGACTTCTGACTCAAGGGCAGCTTAAAAACGTTATGCTTGAGACTTTCGTTTTGAAAAAATCTTGCTGCGGTGGCGGGAAAGTAGGAACAATATGATTTGTTGTCCGCCATATTGGATTTCGATATCTTTAAACAGCCCCCGATTGTATCTTACAGGAAGGAAAAATCACTCAAGGACGTTTTAGTCCCCGCAAAACTTCCTTTAATCACGCCGCAATCATAAAAAAACTTGTAAACACTTTCAAAAGGTTTGTTCTCAAACCAGAAGGAAATTTACATATGATGTTCTGCTAGCAACACGCTCAGCCTGCGTTCATGCATCTCTTACCACATTTCAACTGAGGAACAAAACTAGCCCCTGATCATTCACTAACCGCTCCTTCGTTTTCACTTCGAACCTTTCAGTTGATCATTTATAGCGAAAGTAGAAGCTGAGGACTCGTAGACTTGAACGTAACGCTCCTCAGAGTTAAATCCTACTTGCCCGCATTTAAGTGCTCGTCCTCTCGAGGGCATCTCTACGCTTCAACATGACAACGGATCTTTATCCAACGTCACTCTTGATCAACTCTCACTGCTTTACGGAACTCCTAAACCCTTCGGAAAAAACTACATCACTCTTAAACCGCTCGAGTGATTTTCAATTTTCGAAATTACGACAACCAAGTTCCGCAAGCATATTTTCCCTCTAATTACACAATGGAACGAATGTGTGTCATCTTCACACCTAAACAGGATCGAAACATCCTTTACGCCATTGGCCAATTAGTATCCTCCAATCAGCTTCTTTATTTAATAACCAATCAGAAGCCTTTGCTGGTCTAGTCCTTCAAGTATGTGCCATGTTTACAAGTTGTCAAGTGGCAATATTTGCCATGCTCGTTAGCTCCAGCAAAACCACCAAAAAGATACAAAAAATATCACTCAACTTTTTGTTTATAGGGTTGTATTATTGAAATGTCGCTTCGTCTTTCTTTAAGTAACATGGTTTTCATAGTATAATTGCAGCTTGATTCATCCCTCTAATGTCTGAGTTTCATGGCCAAAAATGCCAGGAAATGCATTTTCCGGCATTCAGTTTTCAAAAATTTTCCGGGGGAGCATGCCCCCGGACCCCCCTAGAGGCGATGGGCAAAAGCCCATCGTATGGGTCCTCCGGACCCACAACCGTCTACTTTGCAAAAAACCCCGGCTACTTAAAACCTTAAAGAAAACCCTGAAATCTAATAATAATATTTGATAATAACACGTCATTCCCTGGCCAATGAAAAAATGCACCCTCTGTCTTAAGCATGCAATGAAGCCACAGTACTCTTACTCTTCAGGCCCCAGTTGTGACAAACGATGGACAGCGCTATCCACCAGATAAAAAAAAAAAGCGTTATCTACCTTTTGAACAACTGGGACCAGGGTTACAGTACTTAATATCTTTTTTGATACTGAATTGGCCACTGGTGAGTAACAAATTAACATGTATACACTTACTCATACACATGTCTAATGCATGTATTGGAATGATGAGCAAAAGGACCACATGCATAGAGAATTTAGCAAACCAGGCAAATGCTAGATTATATTTAATGCAGCAGTTTTTAATAAAAAGTCCTATCAATAATAATTTTGATAAAAATTTATAGCTGCAATAACAATAACAGGAATTACTAATATGTAATAGGACTACATGCTTTCCAATTTGGAAATAATTGGATGAGAAAAATTCTGAGGAGAACCAAAATTGGACGAATTTTTTGAATCCAATTATTTCCAAATTGGACAAGCATGTACATGTAGTCCTATTACCTGTTAATTATATAGCATCCAAAGAACGTCGTCAAGCTCATGTTCGGGATCTTCTCAAGCTTTCTCACTTCGCTTCGCTCAGCACGCCACAAGTGTAACAGTTTAACCAAGTTTTTTGTGCTTCTTTGAGTATTCTTGTTCTGATTATTCTACCTCACCTCAAATAAACCAGTAGCATCTATCTCTGGAAACCTAGCTGAAGACTCCATTTGAAACTCTGAGTCATCAAAAAGTTGGAGAGAAAAGTTGGGAAATTCGGCGATTATCAACAGAAAACAAAACCCTGTAAGCCATGATCGCTCGCTGACGTTTGAAAGCAGTGATAATAGTTGCAACCTGACTGGTCAATATTCGGTTCATTTATTTATCTTGACATTTGATTGGTTGATGGAAAGTATCCAGATTTTCCTCAAATTGGACAGTTTGTTCAAAGCTGAAGGAAATGTTCCGGCAAATACTATCCAATTTATTTTAAATTTGGACAGTTGGTTAATAATAACAATAATAATAATAATAATAATAATAATAATACTTGGCAAGTTACAATTTGACAACAATCATTCTTTCACAGGTAAAAAGATCCCAAGAAATTAATAAGAATATAATTTGAGTATTAATTTTTAGTATTAAGTTCAGCATGCTTACCCTGACTGCATCCTTCAACTCTTCAACCTCCTTTTCCCTAAAAGCATCTTCACCAGTTGAAACAGTGGTATCAAGCTAAACAGTAAATAAAAAAGTGGTAATAGATATTAAGCTCATTTCAATTCAGGGAGTAAAAGTCTACGAAGACTACAATTAATTATTAAATTTTGATTGCTACCTTTCACACCTGAACAAGTCCTCAATGATAAGTAAAATCTGCTGGTGTTATACAAAGTAGAATCTATAGGTTTAAAGGGGCAGTTCTCTCATTCCTGGACCAACCCCCCAATGACAAGTACATCATTATTGTCTCAGGTGTTAGACAGAGTGAAAACTTCAAGTGTCGCTCTTAGAACGGAAAGAAATACTAAGTGCCTGTGATCCTCCCCCCCCCCAAAAAAAAACTTGGGATATCGATTTAACTGTTTTACAGAAATTTCCTTGTTTTGCAACAACTGGCCAGTGTTGTCATGTTGTTGTGCAAGAGCTGAGAATAGTTACTTTTTATTTCATCAAGGGTCTTTGATATCTTTTGTTTTGCTTCCCTAACATCATCTGTGATACTTATGTTCATTAATTTCCTATTATAAAGAAACTGCCAAACATTTGACCCAGTTGGTTGTTTAACTCCCTTTGTACTCACAAATCTACAAATAATTAGATTACATTGTATTTTTTGTGTATCATGAAAAGGACTATAAACCTCCCCTGTGTCACAAATTTGGTTTGATGTTGAACCAAAGAGTGAGACAGAATTATAGTATTTGTGGTTTGGCCTTTAAAGGACCACATTATCAATCATCATTGGGCTTCACTCTGTTGTTCACATCCTGGGTGGTCCTAAAGGCGCTGTTACACTGTGAAATTCATGCAACTTGTCTCGCAATGCCATTTCTACAAACATTCTCACATTACAAAACAAGTTGTTTTACGGTTGCTATTTGAGCAACGTTTCATGGAACTTGTCCATTTCGATGATCACACGACTCGACAGGTTAAAGGAACATTTTCATTGGCTGGTTAACTGCAAACCGTTGCAAGTTGAAGGACACATGTTAGAATTCTTTGCTACCATTGCAGAAAGTAGAACTCAATTCTACTTTCCGCAATGGTTTCTGCAACTGGTCGCACAACATTTTTGGTCGTTGCAAGGTACGTTACATTGGGCAATGATTCGTGCAACTTGTCTCGCAATGCCATTGCGAGACAAGTTGCATGAAAAATTGCACAGTGGAACACCACCCTTACACATAATTTTTTCTTCCCTTTCCTTTTTGCTTTGGGTGGAGGGGGGGCAAGACTTTACATTAATAGGCCTGTGCCAATGATGCTTCACTGAACTGATCAACAATGATTATCCTCTTTTATGCCCAGAATGTACCACTACCTGTGTGTCATTAGATTTCATGAAAGTACTATTCAAAAGAATCAGTATCGCAGCCTCCTTTGCAGTCTTTTGGCTGTGAGCACGAGATCGTATGACAAGAACACATCTCAGATGGAGGCTACCTACAGTTTATATATCACACACTATTACTGGTAATAGGGGGATTAAATTCTACATTAGGCGGCCTTACTTGCAATCGATTTAAGATTGTTTTCGCGGGGAATACGGTGGATTTCAGCTCATTTTCTGTCTGTTCAATTTAGGGGCATAAGAGCCATAAACCGCGAACTGCAAAACAATGGGCCGTAAATTAACGCTATGGCCAGTCAGTGTTGGATTAATTTTGTATGTTTGAACGTTTGCCTTATAGAATTGAGAAGATTGTTGTTAGCTATAAAATAATATTTTATTTATCCCCCATTTACTGTAGCAAATACAACCTTCTGTTTCTGCTAAAGAAAGACAGGCGCACCTTTAAATCCAAGTCATCAGTATCACCATTGTGTCCCCAATAGTTCGCAGTGTTCGTTCCCTCATCTTCCGGCGCAGTTTTTTCGGCATTTTTGGTCTTCCGTTGTTTCCTGGCAAGTAGCTTTTTCTGCTGCTGTTCCTGTATCAATTGGAATTGTTGCCGCAACGCTTCAGACGTTTCCAAGCTCATATTGTTTCAGAAAGGCTTTCCGTTATCAAAAAAGTCCAAAATTGTTGGACATCTTTGTTGTCAACGGACTCACGTTGTCGTGTTCAGTCCTCTTTCAACTCCTGTCCCAATCGAGGCATGATTTTGTTGTTTTGAGCGACGTTTTGAGCCTCACTGGTAATGCTGTCTTAGATTTCTTTTCAGGATCTCTAAGAGTATTTGTTTGCTGCCGTAAGTATGGAAAAATACGAGAAACTCAAAAGCATAGGTCGCGGAGCATATGGAACGGTGTATCTCTGTAGAAGAATTTCGGATGGGTGTCTTTTTATCATCAAGCAAATTCCAGTCGAGGAAATGAGTAAAGAAGAAAGACAAGCTGCCATGAACGAAGTTAAAGTGCTGGCTATGCTAAAGCACCCCAATATTATCGCTTATTTCGATAGCTTCTTTGAGGAAAAGGCGTTAATGATCGTAATGGAATACGCTCAGGGAGGAACAGTGTACAACTTTCTCGAAGAGCGCAAAGGCAAACTTTTGGACGAAGAGGAAATAATACGGCTATTCGTGCAGATCATGGTCGCGATTCATCACGTTCACCAACAAAATATCCTTCACAGAGATCTGAAAACACAGAATATCCTTTTGAACAAGACCAGAAAAGTTGTTAAGATCGGAGATTTTGGCATTTCCAAGATACTTAGTAGCAAGAGTAAAGCAAACTCTGTGATTGGTACCCCGTGTTATATTTCTCCAGAGCTCTGTGAGGGCAAACCTTACAATCAAAAAAGTGATATTTGGGCTTTAGGCTGTGTTCTTTATGAACTAGCTACACTGAAAAGAGCATTTGAGGCCTCCAATCTGCCCGCTTTGGTGTTGAAAATTATGAAAGGGAATTATGATCCCATTAGTGAAAGGTATAGTGAGGATTTCAAGAAGCTCGTTCTCAGCATGCTTCAGATTGATCCGGCAAAGAGACCGACTCTCCCACAGATTATGGCACAGCCAATTTTAATAAATGCATTGTTTAATATGCGTACTGATGTAGGAAGAGTTCCATGTAACAGGACTCCAAGACCAATGGCAAAAATAGCTGGTAATACATGCAACATTCTGTCAATAACTGTCTTAATTCAGGCTTTGAAATTCTCATGAAAAGATATAACATCCCAAACCAATGATAATGATAATGATAATGATAATGACAATAATAATAACAATAATAATAATAATAATAATAATAATAATTATTATTATTATTATTATTATTATTATTATTATTATGATAATAATAATAATAATGATAATGATAATTTATCGGCTAAGTGTGACTTCAGTAGGGGAAAATTGAATGTGCTATTATTATAGGGAAAACATAAGTTTACAAACATTGCTTTTGTTATTCAAATGTACCAACCACAGAAACAAAGACCCTTTGTTTTGACAGCCAATGGCGCTCTGGTTGGCACATTGATGACAGTAGGTGACGTCAACGATATCATCACTCTAGTGAGTGTTTTCATTTGTGTGACCAGCAGCCAAATTATTTGCATACGAAAACGAAAGTAAGAATTTTTATAAAAATAGAGTTCAATTCCCAAAAGAATATTTCACTCCTCTAACATGGCTGCCATTATGACCGCAGGTGGATCAAACACTCTATTTTCAAGCTAGTTCAGTTTTGATTCCCCTGTAAGTAGCAGATTATGATCTGGTTTGACAAATTTTAGGTCAAGAAAATTTTAAAGCACGAAAAATAGTATCTAACGTACCTGTAAGGGAGAAGTGATCCTCACACTTTAGCTGAACAATTTTACCCATTGGCTCCTGGAAGTGAGATTTTATTCTGTCTTAAATGCCAGACGATACTCATCAACTGGGGACATTCTAGGGTGCTTGAGGTGACAATGGGTGGAGCAATAATAATTATTAGTATAAATACACAGGTGATTATACAAAATCGCACGCTCTCATTAGCTCGCTATCTCAGATTATCAGCCGATAATCACCTCGGCAGACAAAACGGCTTCCAGTAGTTGTTTTGCCACTGTAAGTGAAGGTGATTTCGCGTTGAAATGTTTTTTTTTCTCTTTTTTGAAATAATCACCTGTGTCAAACAATAATTATTGTTTTTATTTTTTGTATAGGGTGGTGCCAATATATAGCATTCAAAATTTTCAGCTGTGTCTATAATAAGAGGCAATTGCTTAAAATGATCACCTAAATTCAATTTTTTTTGTCTACAATATTCATCTCCCCACCAAAAGCAAACATGTTTTACCATTCTTACCTCAAAATTTTGCATTTTATCCACCGGGCAGTTTGAGGTACAAAGTTATCAAAACTAGCAGAAATTTGGACCCACAACCATGATGTGAGAGGCATGCCTGGGTCTATTGTCGATTTTACATCACAAACTGCTTTGCAATGAAAATTTCTTTGAAAATAGGAATGCAAAGTAGTTTGTGATGTAAAATCAAGAATAGACCCAGGCAAAAGCCTCACACATCATGGTCGTGGGCCCAAATTTCTGCTAGTTCTGCCAAGTTTACATGGCTTGCATCGCACAGAAAATGCAAAAATTCTGGGCAACAATGGTGACATATCTTTGCTTTGGATGGGGAGTTTTACATTAGGAACAAAAAATATTTGACTTTAGGTGCATTTTAAATTGTCCAGCTAAGTGCGTGGATCACTTCTCCTTCTACATTAAATTTCATACTCATTTAAAGAGCCTCTGCCAGTTCTGAAGTAATATTCGTTCCCAGTGTATATTCTTTCTTTACACCTTCATGTAAGTGTCCTTAGGTCTTGAGTCCCCTATGGATTAAATAAATTTGTGCTAATTGCAATTACCGGTAATAGAGCATGATAGCTCAAGTCAAAGTACATGTACCAAAGATCTATGTTTGGTCTGATTAATTTAGAAAACAATGTTAATAAAACAAAATACATAAAACATTAAGTGGATCCAAAATTCACTTTATACAAAGGAAGGGCACAAGCTATCTGGCTCATAAGTGTGTTATTCCAGTGCTGTACTGGCAGTACTTCACATATAAAATCTGCTTGATCCTTCTTTTAGCGGCAATACCACCAAGTCGAGGAAGATCTTCAAGTGGCAGTCGACAAACAGGTACTCCGATGTACCGGACAAGTTCATCAAACTCGGCCCCTGGAATCCTTGATGGGCTACCAGATTTGGCACCATTTTCCACCAAACCACCCGAACCAGAGTATGTAGTGTGCCATTGGGGTGGAGGCATTGGCACTCCCTCAAAACTATTGCTTCCACAGCATGACTCTGATGTTGTGCAAGTTGCATCTGGCAGAACTTTGAAAACTGGTGTAACAGGTAGTGGTCGCTTGATCCTTTGGGATTCCAACAAAAAAGCAGATTTGTCATCAGATAAGGACAAGGTTCCGGACGATCTGTGGCTACCAAGATTTCTTGAAGGTCAATCTGGAGTGACGATTGTGCAGGTCTCCTGTGGGGATTTGTTTGTGGCTTGCTTGACAGGTACATGTAGCCCTAACTTATCGAATGCATTTGAAATAATATATCAGATTCTACAGCTGTACCTTGTGTTTGACATTCCCAAAATTATGAAATTCCTTACTTGAGTAGCTAGGGTGTGGTCACCAACACAATCATAGCACGAACTGCATACAATTAAATCTTTCAAGCTTTTGTTTTTGGAATGCTTAAACTCATGGCTCTGAACTTCATGGCTCATTTGTTGTCTTAACTAAAACAAGGTGACCATTAACTTGATCTCAAAACTTTGTAGTATAATCAGTACCTGAGTGTTTGTGCACTGTTACAGGCACCCTGCTAGCAGAGCCTTTCTTTTGCTTGCTCGATTTTGGCGTTCTCGAGAAAGGCTCCACATGTATCGAGTAAGATCTTTATTGAATATGCGCTGCATGTTGCCAGGATACAGTCTCGAACCCAAGCCTAATGTGCCAGATCTCGCCGCCATCTTTGTTTTTCATGGTACAGCGGGCTCAATTATAACCATTAGTTTTGTCACTAGTCCAGAAGTTTGTGACTAGTCCAGAAGTTCGGGCTGCGGCGGCTTCAAAGATTTGATGCGATTCGGGCAGAGCCTCCTTTTCTCCTCCTCAGTAAATAAAAATAGAAAAGGAGGCTCTGCTCGCAGGGTGTGTTACAGGAAGCAAAGCCAGGGAATAGCAACAGTACAAAGGTTGTATTATAACCTCTTTTTAAATAGTCAATTTTTGATGCACAGCATTCTAAGGGCAAGATAATTGCCTTAGTAAACTACAGTCTACCTATTATGTACATCCATTTCTTTTATGTGTTGTCTGATAGCTTTTCGTTTGTTTCACCGTCATTCAGAGGTGATGTGTGATGATTTATGCTAATGTGGACAAGGTTAAACAAGTTACATGTACTCTGATAAGGCCTTAATACTGTTTTAAACATTTGAATGAAGTGCACAAATGGTTTTAATAACTTTTTCTTTTTTTAGATCGTGGAATTCTTATGACATTTGGAAGTGGAGTGCATGGATCATTGGGGCATGGAGATTATAATGATGTCATTCGTGCAAGAATAGTGGAAGCTTTAATTGGAAACGAAGTCGAACAGGTGAAGATATGGAGAAATAGGAATGACAAAATTAAACTTTTGTATCAAGATAAATGTTGCAAAGGTCTTATGTTTTGAAGTAGTTGGTGACTAAGCTTGCATTTTAAAGAATGTTTCAAAGGTTTGATTCCCGTCAATATTGATGCCCGTCAATATTGATGGTTCTCTACTGTTCACAGAGATATTCCACTGTTGGTTCTCTGGTTTGGGGCTCTCATCACAGACCAACGTTTGTTTGATTTTTTGTATTCTTGTACCTAGACATTCACACCCAAAGCACCCCCAATTGGCGAGTGAAATCGTCTGGCATTAGCCAGAGTAAAATCTATATAAATCTCCCTCTCTGGTGGGGAAGGGGGAGATCAGATTCACATAGAATTTAACCTCTTAAAATATCATTATTAGATCCATTGTCATCATCTCCAAATTAAATACATTTTTTGTACAATCCCAGGGGGAAGTTAATTTGTGGTCATCTTAATGTTGTGGTTATGTGGTAAACAAAGCTGTCACTGATAAACATAATTGGCACCATGCAACCTTAAGTAAAGCACTTCAGTGCTTTTAACTAGTTAGTAAAATATTGTTGTATTGTTAACAACCTTTCCTATTGTTTTATTATGTAATGTAAGCATTTAATAGTGGCACGATGTGTAATGAATTATTATATGGCATCTTTGAACCATCAAAAAGCCCCAAAGGGGTCAACAGTCAGATCCAATTATTACAGTATCTATCACACTCTGCATGTTATCGGTAGGCAAGGCACTGGTCTGCTGTATATATTCTAAGAAATTGTATCGTCTAAAATTACTTGGTATGTCATTCTTGAATTCTTAATTTTTATAGTGCCAATTCCAAACCAGGTAATAAAATGTTATGTCAATTTATATCAATTAAAGAAAGAGGAAAATTTAATGGTAAAGTAAGCCAAAGCACTGTTAATCTGGCATTTACAGTCTTTGCAAGCACTTTTTTAAAGAAACAACATTGTCTGTTACAAAGATTATTGGTAATGTCATTGGTGAATGACCCCTTGACAATTCTGATGGCGGGAAATTCAAAGCAAAATAAACTGTCCATAACTTTAACTTCCTAGACTTTGCCTAATCACAAACCAAACATCAATATCTATTTTCTGGAATTCCTACATGTTGCTGTTTCCTTGTCATACATTTTCTGTTATTTTGTGCCTTCGGAATTACAGGAAATTTAGGGTAGAAACTTAATAGCTTTTCTATCCAACTTCATTCAGCCGGACTTTTAAGCGCATTTTATTTTAGTTTTGTAAGAAGCACCCAAAATCTCATATCATGAATTGACCACTTTGGTTTTCCCATTTCAGACCACGCGATGTTACTCTAGAGAACAGTTTCTTTCAAGTGTCGTCTCATGCACGTACTTATGTACGACTAACTTATGAAAAAAAAAAAAGGAGAATTCCCTTGAGAACATCACGTGGTCCAAAATGGCCAAAAAACGAGGTCAATGGAACTTCCATACAAACCTTTGAATTTCCCGCCATGTTGACCTTGCTACTCATGATGCAATCAAAAGCGTGATGGGGTCTGTCTATGGTCAATATCGATGGAGGATTCGTAGCCAGCTAATGTTTTGACAATGTTATGCCAAAGAGGTAAATTTTCAAAAAAAGATTTTCCATAAATTTTCCATCAACTGAAAATCTCTCTATGAATTATGAGCCCAAGTTGTGCCAAATCATATTGCTTTACTTCTCTCCGATTTAGCTCAAGTTTCTTTGGATTTCATCCTTTTTTTTTTTCCTACTGGGCAGGTTTCTTGTGGTTCTGCCCACGTGATGGTTGTAACAGCTGACCGCGAACTTTTCTCTTGGGGACGAGGGGACAATGGCCGGTTAGGGCTTGGTAACCAAAAGTCATATGCATTGCCGAAAGCAGTGGCACTAGAACCCGGCCTCATTGCCAAAGCTGTAACGTGTGGGGTGGACTGTTCCTTTGTATTGACGCTTAATGACAGATTGTTAGCTTGTGGAAGCAACAGATGTAACAAATTAGCGTTGGATCATGGCAGCGAACAAACCGTGGACGAATCACAGACTTTGACGCCTATCACTGCAGCGTTAGTTATAGCCGAACCTGTCAAATGCGTGACCATGGGAATATCGCACACCGCTGTCCTGACGACCAGTGGAAAATGTCTGACCTTCGGATCCAACTCTTTTGGACAGCTCGGTTATGAGCGTGAAGGGACCTCGCGTGAACCTCAAATTGTTGAAGCCTTGAAGGACAAGAAATTAACGTTTGTTTCGTGTGGCGATACTTTTACAGTCGCCGTAAGCAATGACAGAGAAATTTACTCTTGGGGTAAAGGAGCACGTGGTCGGCTGGGACAGGTATCAGATGAGAATCGTTTCACCCCAAAACATGTCCCTTTACCTCTGAAATTGAAAGTTATTTCCATATCTTGCAGCCATAGTGTTACAATGGTATGTGGAAAGGTACTTTGAACAGAATAACTTCAATAAGGTGCTCAGGAAAAAAATATATTTTTCTCATTTAAAAGCTTTTTTAAAATTGTGTAGGCTGGTATTTTCTTTCCCCTCTCTTTTATTGTTATTCAATAGTTTTTGTTCAAAAAATGAATTGATGACGCTGTAAACAGTTCAAGTACGAAGATGAAAATAAATACGAAACATCTCGGAAAATATTGGACATATATTCAAAATGGTTAGTATGGAGCTTAGGTGAGGTGCGTTTCGACGAGATGAGGCCTTTTAAAATGGTAAAGATGACTTTTTCTTTTTTAAAATATTCTCTCTCTTTAAAGGGTTCTTTTTCAAAAGAATTTTTAATTCATTGATGACGCTGCAAACAGTTCAAGTACGAAGATAAAAATAATAAAGTACGAAATACTGTATTTCGGAAAATATTGGACATATCTATTAGGGTTCACGCTTGTCGCCAGCAATGGATTAGGTTGGGTGGAGATGATTTTAGAAACATTTTGAATGTGAGGCTACATTCACACAGTACCGGCCGAATTTTCTACCGGTTGCGATCCTTTTGGCCAACGCCACGGATCTGTGGCGAGGTAGGTACTTGGTGTCTCTTTTTCTATGGTTTCAATTTTTTTTTTAAACAAGATATAAAACGTTCAGTAATTATACAATTACCCTATCCTAACCCTAACGCTTTTTGGCGTTCAATGTTTTGAACGGCGATGCGTCCAAATTTCCGTACGTTTAGCGTGGTCCCGTGTGAACGGAACCCCTAAATGCACGAATTTTCAACCGGTAGAAAATTCGTCTGTTACCTTATGGATGTAGCCTGAATTGTGTTTATAGCAAGTGAGATGGTCAGTTTTGGTGCCCGTGAATGAAGTCATAGTTAATAGAGGGGAATGGTTATGAAACCCGACAAATTTATTTGTTGTATGTTTTTGTTCTCTTTTTTGGCCTTGACCATGCACTAAACACAATCATAGTTGTTTACTCCGTACTGAGGAACTTGTTGGTTACGTAATGCATGCATAGTGTATGAGCGCAAAGAAAAAGATTATGCACGATCGTGGACTTTCCAACCTAAAGCTTGGCATCTTTGTTTTCGCCTTTGATGTTTGCCTAGCTTCAAAACCAGTCCCCTCTATTAACTATGATGAAGTGAAATGATGAATTCTCATTTTTCTTTGATCTGACACTCGTATACTCGGGTGCCTCAAACTGGAGTCGAATCTTTAACCTTCCGGTTTTAGGTGTTTGGGTACACTACGACTGAGCTACGAGGGACTAGCTGTGTAAAAGCCTATTCAGCTTTTCAGATTTTTCGATTTATTCCACAAGTTTCTTATACCCCATTCACACCAACAAGACATGTTTAATTGATTTTCGTTAAACAAAATGAAAGTCAGTCACAGAAAAATGTAGGACTGGCTTTGACATGAGATTCAGGTGAATTTTAATGCATTCTTCGATCTGTGTTAAATTTGTAGTCAAAAATCAGTGTTCATGATTTAAAAAGAAAGCACTTTGAAACCGTGTTCAACTAAACATATTCAAGACATGGTTAAAATGCCAAATGTGAATGGGTAGTGACCAGTTTCTCTCACACGTGGTAAAACGTGCTTTTAGCTTATATACTTTTTGGATCGTGTTTACTACAACCTCGGTCAAAAGTGTTGAAACACTAATACTTTATGGTAATCTCCCCCTTCCCCCTTCACAAAATTGAAAGCAGTTGGTGATTACACATTTCAGGCTTGGTCTTTCTTGCAAAGCTTGCGGTTTTTTCTAACTATGTGAGGGGGACGGGGTACAGTGTCGTGAAGTATTGAGTGTTCCAACGATTAATGACCGGGGTTGTAGGATCTTTTCTACAGTACACATTTCATCTCTGTACCCTAGCATAAGCAATCTCCCAAGCGTGAAATATTTTCAGATATTTTGTCTTTACGACAAGCAGTAAGCGGTTATGGATGGCGGTTCCTTTTCCCCTCTTTTGGAGTGGTTCAAAGAAACTCGCCAGAAGAACCAGTTCTGCAGGACCCTTAAGTTAAACCTGTACTTTCAATAACATGACCTCGAACATGAGACGAGCAACTAATCTGTCACGCGCTTCAATAGGCCTTTTTCGATATATTAAAATTCAGCTTGAATCAGAGGTTCTGAAGACAAGAACAAAGGAAAATGGACGATATGCAAATCATAATTTTTCTCATTCATTCCAACGTGTCTCTATTGTTTTTGTCCTCACTGCCTCACTATCAAGCTGAATATTTGATATTTCGAAAATGGCCTATTGAGACATCGTAATTTGCATTCCGCTCATGCATATTTTATGATGCAAGTCTTTCGATCAACAACATTGATTGCAGCCATATTGAGTGATTCCACCCAAACTCTGACTTTAAAAGAGCTCACGTTTGATTTGAAGTCTTCCTTACCTTTACCCGTAAGACTCAAGGTTCTGAGGGTTTGAGTTAATGCCCTAGTCGGCGTCAGCGATCCACACAAATCACGCGTTCTGAGATCAAATGGAGAATTTGCTTTTCGATTATGATCACCCCACACTTCGAGTTGCCTTCGTTTCGACAGTAATTATTCTTGGACTTTTGATCTTAAGCGACTTTAGTCCGTGGGGACCTGTAGGAGTTCGCACAAGACGGAGAGAAGGCAACGAAGTTTTGATAATTCTGGCAATTCTGGCCCTTGCCGTCGAATGGGCTGTTTATATGTTCCTATGATTCTTTAAACCGGAGAAGCAATGGAGCCGCGAAATAGACTATTGTTAGTCGATATGTGTGTATGCAATTTTTAAAAGGCATTTTAATCGTTAATCGTTCGTGAACTAGTGAACTTTCAAGAAAGATCTATTCTGACTCTATTGGGCAAGTTTCTTATTCCGGAAACTGAATGCGACAGCGACAATAAACCAGTTTGTGCTTAGTTATTTAATGGAGGAACACTGAATCGTAATTATCACAAATACAAGCTGGTTTATGATCTCTCGAACATACTGCCTTAACTGAAAATGTCAGGCTTTATACTGGATTCTCGAGGAGAAAGAACACATGCTAAAAAGTTTATGACTGGCGACTGCCAAGTGAAAAGATCACTAACTTCGAGCTAAGGTTGATGTGATTTGCCGCTGCTTTTGTGTTTACTGAAAAGCTTTGTCATCTGAATTGCAAATAGAGAAGTATGTAACAATAATATGTTTCTGTCTTTCTCGCACTTCTGAAGGCTTTTCAAGCTTGCAATTCCGCGGCGTTTTTTTTTTTCAACGTCAGAGCTTCAGACCAATTTAACTGCGGCATTTGATTAGGTATATTTGGGATACAGTTGACTGCAACGTTAAATCTATATTTTACTGCTAAGCTTCTTCTACTCTTCAAAACAATAAAAACAGTGATAGATGGCGCTGTTCTGCTTACAAACATCGCTCAGTTCATGTGGTTCACCTGCCTGAGTTCTGTGCCTTTATTCACATATTTTGGGTTCACTATATGATGATTGGCTCATCTGTTTGTCCTTTTCAAGTGTTCTGATTGACTTACCGTTAACCCACGACGTTAAATTTTCAGCGTGTAAATGCAGCTTATTATCTATGCAAAACACAAGTTTAGAGGTCTGAAAGGCCGCTTACCTGCTATCAGGCGTACTTTTCTTCAGAGAAGGCGCGAAAAGGTACGCACGATACAATTTCTTAACGAGTCGTGCGCCGCCCGCCTGTCAAGTGTGATGTATCATGCTATAAATGAAAGCCAATCAGATTTTATCGGAAATTACCTGCACGTTGCGATTCAAGGAAAGACATTGAAAACCAAACAATCAAAGCTACTAGTATTTCGGCAAATCCCGCTTAACAATTGGTGCGGTTTCTCTGTTCAAACCACCAAGAAAAAGAGAATTTCGAGATAAAATCGGAGAAAACGCCGAATCCTTCATGTTATCAGGCGCAATCAACAGCACAATTAACTTTTAGACCTTTTAATACTTATTTAAACTCCACTATTTAAGATGCCAATATAAGATACTACTATCTACAAGGAAAATGGACTGTGAGAAATTCCAGTTTTCCAACAACAGTAAATAACGCCATTGCTAAATCCCGTACGAAGTACAACTATAAGGTTTTCTTTTAGACAAACCATTCTTCGAATGCGTTCTCTCTGTTCTTCCTCTAAAGATTTTTGAAAAAAAATCTGAAGTCGAAGCAAAAGCAGCCGTAAACAGAGCCTAAAGAATCTTTCTCCGCGCGCATAATTTAATCAGATGTTAACAGATTTTTTTAGAAGTATGATTTACAATTTTGTAACCAGTCGGAGGGAGGTTCCAAGAGCTCTATTGTTTTTCGGCCAATCAGAGAAAAGTCCAGATTCTGGGCTTCGGGCAGACGACTCGTTAAGAAATTGTATCAGGCGCCCTCTCTAAAGAAAAGTACGCCTGATCTCAGATTAAAAGGCCGCCAAACTTCCCTGTTACATATTGATTTAGCTGCGTTCACAAGCATTGTGCCTAATTCCAATCCGATCCGGAATGCACGGACACATGTTGAACGAGCTCCTGAGCGCTCTTAAGGTGCTCCGTGGGTAAACAAATTCCAATTTCAATTCCATTTCTATTTTCTCCTCGATCCAGCTATCTCAAGATTTCAAATTTAGGAATGGCGGACCATTAAAATAAACCGGGTAAGTAGGTAGGTAGAGTCTGCATGCTACGATCCTAGAAGGCCCATCAGGTCGGCGCTTATCTCCGGTTTCTGTAGCATGAAGCGACTAGGAGTATTTCTACTCCCCCTGGATGGGATGCCAGAGCATTAGATTCGCTGGTACCCAATTATACATCTGGGTGGAGAGAGGCACCTTGAGAGTAAAGTATCTTTCCCAAGTAACAACACAATGTCCCCGGTCAGGACCCGAACCCGGACCACTCGATCCGGAGTCGAACGCACTAACCATGAGTACTGAAATTCAAAGAAAAAGACGTATTGAGTTTTTGTTCATAGTAGCACTTTGAGAGTCAACTGTGTGTTAGGGTCAATACGCAGCTATCACAACGGCTTTCGGGATTGGCTCAGAAAACAATGGACACTAAAGAACGATACAAAAGAAACAATGGACCCTAACTCTGAAAACGATAGAGCTGCGTCCCAAGGGATCCAATGCTATTAGAGGTTGTAAGGAGCTGCGTCCTATCTCGTATTTTAGCGCTGGGGCACTAATAGGCCCAGTTCGATATATCAATATTCAGGCATGGCTACGAGGCTTTATGGTCAAATTTCACGGCTCAGTTTTGTTTTCGTTGTCTCACAAGTCTCAAGGGAGATTTCTAAACAAAAGAATATTCAAATTTAACCAGAAAGCCTCGTAGTCACGGGTGAATATTGATATCTCGAACTTGACCCATTGGGGACACTGCACGCAAATCAAACCAAATCAAATGAACAAAGATCAAATTGTCGGTTGCTTTTTTTAGGAGAGGGGGAAACCTGAGAAAAACCTTTCGGAGTAGAGTACTGAGAAAACCAACAAACTGCAGCCTATTGTGAATCTAGCCCAGGCCACATTGGGGGGAAGCGAGTGACCTCATCACTGCACCATCTCTGCTCTCTGATGATGAGATGGTTTTCGAGATAACACTGATCGAGAAAAAGTTATGTCGCGGTTCAAATCTTGACTAAAGAAAATTGCTTTGTTGCTTTTGAATTGCTGGTTAAAATCTCAGTTGTAGTGATAACCTTTGCTACTATTAGAGGAAAATCCATTTACAAACAAGACGCATGGTGGCGTTTACGTGGGATGCTGCTGTTTGTGTAAAATGTGAAGGTTGGGTGAAAATGTAATTAAGCCCTGAAGCCGACTGAGAGTCATAAGGGACGTGGTAAAAGCGCTAAGTAAGGTTAAGTGTGAGGACAATCGAACCTTTCCTTTGCGACTTCAAGCGTTTTCACGAATCAATCTTATTTGTATATGTTCAAATTCAATAAAAACAATTTTAGTTACATTTATTTACGTAAGAACTGGAACTGAATCATCGGTAGTCAAGGGATGTAATATTCTCGCCTTAATCGCTGTTGTATCGCGCTTGACCGACGAAATCGATTTCAAAGGACGCTTAAGTTGGTAGTTCTTACAACAGCGAATTCAGTCTGAGAACGCAGTAATTCGAAGAAAGGACTAGCCAATAACTTCATCAAAAACTTGACTTTTACCTTCAGGTCACGCGCATGAATTCCATAACACACGTAGCAAAAACTTCAATCACAAAAGCCAGATAAATTAACAATATTATTATATCTTCAGTGACAAAGTCATTTTCTCTTTAAGGCCCGGGCAAATCGCTTCAACATTTGCTTTAACGTCCGTTCGAGTTTGTTGATCAGCGATGTTGAAATCCAACCTGGTTCCAAACGACAATGGA
>NC_090876.1:23897263-23899763 GCF_036669935.1 Montipora foliosa
GTCCAAATCCAGCATTGTTAGCCAAACAATGTTTTAGCCTTATGGGCTTCTGGTTTAGCATGCCTTAGGTCGTATTGGAAGCAGGGTAAAAGTGTATGAAACAAGTTCCAGTATTGTTGGATCATGAATGATAATGTTAGCAGTGGCGTGCAAAGTGATGGGACAACTTCCAATTCTTTTAGGACTACCTTTACATTGAACTGAAGTGAAAGACATGAGTACTGAGCGTGCGTAGTCCCAGAATGATTAATATTGTGGAAGCCGCGCAAAGGGATCGGGTAATTTTTAGTACGTCATAGAAGTGTTGTATATGCCTTAGATTTTAAGGTTAGAAATTGATTGTAAATGCAGTGAGAGTTTTAAGAACCTTTAACAGTTCTGTCTGCTTGGTCATTAGTTAGAGCGTCCCGTTTCGGATTTCGCAACACGGATACACGGTGGTAGTTGGTGCTTTAATTTATCTCCCGTAAGAGGTATTCTATGAAGACTGAGTGTTGTTATGCAGGCGAGTGGGTTCTTGTTCGACTTGATTTAAGTTGGCAGTTGTCTACACTAGCATGTTATTGAAAGCAACTATCTTGTCTGAGTCAACTATCTAATAGAGTTATCAGCGAACAAGTGAGATGACATTTATTGCTACAAGGTCGCTAGTACAATGGTAGTCCAGCCTCGATAGACTCTAGACATCCGGAGGAAGGAGCGCTGTTCAGATCCGTTAGCCGTTCCCTGTTGTCGAGAAAGTTAGTCACACTTTATAGACAACTTCAAAAAAGGAAATTCATGGAATTTAGGTCATTCTGTTTGCCTGAGGCAAGGTTGGAAAAAGGGCTTTAAGTTGATCAATCTTGTCGTTTTATAGGATCGACGTTGTCGGTAATCATCCTGAAGATGGTTTGAAATTCATTATGGTTTAAGGTGACGGGTCATTGTAATGCATGGTGAATATGTTTTTTACACAACTATACTTCAAACAACACAAAACAGGCAAATGTGTCACAACATGCAGCACCCAACAATGTCTCGATTTATTTTCCAAAAAAGGTGTCACCCGTTTGTACGCTCCTTAACAGTTAGGAAATTTATAGTTCAAGCCAAAAGGAAAGGCAAAAGGCTTAGGACGTCGGGAATATAGATAGTATTTGGGAAAGGGTACTTATATATTTCAAAGGTTGTTTCCAAACATTTTTAAAGACATGACATGTTGTCATATTGTTGTCATGGGCGTTTTTAGTTGACGTCACCTGTGGGTTTATTCAGAGCCCAAATTTAAAAGAATCACATAGGAGAATAAATCATGCAATTTAATGACAAAAATATGTGTAAACAGCAAAAATCAATGCCAGTTTGAGAGTTCGATGGCAATTTTTTCTCAGTATTTTGCTCAAAATATAACTGGCCTGCACCATGACATCTGTGAAAAGTTTCATTTCTTTTCAAGAATAAAGAAGAAGTTTTAGATATTTAACCGCCACCTACAGTTGTTTCTTATGGGGATTGTCGTGATTTTAGGTCGATTCAAATGTTTTTTTTTTTTTCGCATTCTATTGGAAAAAGCTGTCTTTGGTTGGTTTGGGCGTTGAAATTGAATGTTAATCAAATAGTTGAAACTGTAAAAGAGAAAGGAGTAGCGACCACATTGACTGCTGTTTTCAGGAGTCTTCCTTTCGAAGCGCGACCGCCATAGTGGCATCCCTCAACTTGTCAACGCGGAGAACTCATGCAATGACTTTTCCAAAAAGATATCATATCTCCACCAGAAACAGCTTTAAACGTGTTTCATTGGAAAACATCAGCAGCTACAATCTAAGCCAGTTGGTGCTAAGACATTGGATCCCGATGGAACCATGACCTATATATAGTAAGCCTTAAATACCTGCTGAAGTGGTACTCTGGGATTATACCGGCAGGTTCTCGCGTAATTTTAAGCAAAGTCCTCCTCGTCCTCAGGCACATTGTTTGTGGCCACTTCTGTTGGCAAGTTTAAACCTCGTCAGTAAACCTTTAAGTCGTGATTTCTTGTCATTGAGGCTCCCTTGGGGGTTATCTCCCATATTAACTGTTAGATAAGTAATTGGTACTTCACTTATAGCTGGTTCATGTTCTTGGACAATGAAAGGATCAAGTGACAAGGATTGACCAGCGTCATAAGAAACAGTCATTTTGTTAATATTGACGTACAGATCTCTATCAAATGTCGCAAAATCATTCTCATTGAACTTCTGAATTGCACCTGCTCCCTTATTTGACTTCCCAGCTCTAAAAACATTTCTAATTCCTTTCGTCTTTTGTCGGACGTTTTCGCCAGAAGACAGAGAATCTTCGGTAACTTGTCTTTTCACTTCTTGTCCTGAGAGACTACTTTCCTTGTCTCTCGTAGGCTCCCGTAATTTTAAAACGCGCTTTCTGAGCGAATGAAATCCCATCGAAATTTTCGACCCAATGGACTTCCTTGGCGGCCGAGTCTCCTTGCTTCCCGAGGAACATTCCCCCAGATTTTCGT
>NC_090876.1:23909763-23944763 GCF_036669935.1 Montipora foliosa
ATTTAGTACGATGACCTTCCTTTCAATGATAAGCGTTTGTGGCGTGAACTTAACTTCGCTAGACGTTCGACCTCCACATTTTGGTAGTTGTAATTGACTTCTCGGCAGTGATTGCTTGCGTTAAAATTTCTGTAATTTTAAAATGCGGGACATCGAAGCCCGTGAATACCAGTTTCCTTGACAGTATCATTCACTTTCCACCCCTTGCAAATAGATGCCAAGCGTACAAATGCCCTTATCTCGTTAGAAATTTTCTGTTTGAAAACCATGCTCGACACTGACATGTCTGCAATCATGACATCGCATAAAAACACTAATTAAAAATGTGTATATTTCACATATTAATGCACAAAAACGCTTATCAGAAGTCGTCATTACACTTAATACAAAGTTTTTTCCATACAGAGAATCGGCGTCGAAATTGTGGAGACACTCTTATCCTTTAGTAGCCTCCTTCGCAGCCGTTTTGAGGCTCGGTTCGTCCCTCCTAAAAACGGCTGCGAAGGAGGCTAATCCTCTAGGGTTTATTTCAAGCTCGGTGAGAAAATGCTCCCCTCCCCCTCAACCCCGGGACAGTGTTGTGTTATTTTCCGTTTCATACGAGCCTTGTCAACAGCGGTACAACATTGATTAGGGAGGAGAGGGAGGGGAGGGGTATCCCGGAAACTTACTTTTTGGACTATCTATCTTTGCAAAGTGTCGTTGCCAGTGTGCTCTGTTGGCAAACTGTTTCAACTAATTTTGTGGCCGATTGTAGGTTGTAATTAGCACAAACTTCCTTAGAAGCCTTTAGCGCGTTCTGTTTTGTACCGCCTGCCGCAAAGACTGCGACGTCCTTTATGATCTACTCTTTTAAACTGCTCAAACACCAGTTTCTCTTTTTCAGAAAATGTGGCAAGATGCTTTATATTAAAGAGGGAAATTCTTCATCAATGGAAGATATTTGTGTCGTTAATAATCATGCAGCAAAAAGTAGATTTGAATTTTCTTAACGAAGAGGAAATACGAAAAAAATCTGTTACATGTTTATGCAAGATATTCGCATTTTGAGCTTGTCACTACCGATTATAGCTTTCCACTGGCAAACTAAAAAGCTGTGATCTTTAAAATGAGAGAATCCCTTCCGAACGGTGCACGTGTGTTTTCGCAAGACTGAGTAGTACTCTGAGTGACTTGAATCCTTCCAGTGTTTCAAAGATATGTTTCGATCCATCGTAGTCGTCTTCGCCTGTAACATGGCTCGGGCTCTATACTCAATAAGGAATTTTGACTTGACAAAAACCATACAGAACACCTTCTCTCGGTTAAATAATCCGAAGAAGGACGTCTCGAACTACCACAATTATGCGGGATGGAACCGTGGGCTCCCAATGAAGGCCTGTTTATCCCTTGAAAAGTGACTAACTCTTTGAATCCCCGTCTAAAGCGTGGATTTCGCGTGCATAAAATTATGGGAGTGCACACGCTGTACAAGAACCCGCATATGTAGGCTGTGCCCAAGAAATAAGGGGGAAAGTTGGTAGGGCGCGTAACCATAGACATAATTCCGTATATGAAGTAAGGCGTCCAACAGACCACAAAGGCTGTCAAAACATACAGGAGTGTGATTATAATCTTTCTCTGGGCTAAAATGCCTCGATCGTCAATGATAGCGGTATCGCGAATCCTTTGACAATGCGACTTCACGGCGATTATGATCCTCAGATATAAAAACACCATGGCCAATATTGGAAACATGTATACAACGCATAACATAAAAATCGTATGGGATATTTCCAAAGTATTTTGCGGATCTCTTGGGCAACACATACTCGCCGAGGATCTGAAGATAATAACGGTCCATCCGAAAATGGGTCCGATAGAACACGCAAATGCTGAAAGCCAAATGAAACCAATAATCAATAAAGTGCGTTTGTGCGTAATAATCCTCCTCAGTGGCTTAACCACAGAAAAGTACTTGTGTATACAAATAGCAGTTAGGGTGAAAATTGAAGACGAGAAACAAAAGGGGACGAAAAAGGCATTTAACTTGCAGAGTACTTCACCCAAGACCCAGGATTGTTTGATTAGTGCTGTTATCATGAATGGAATAGAAAATAAGCAAACTCCCATTCCTGTTACCGCCAGCTGGGTCAGAAACATGTTTGTTCGCGTCCTCATTTGACGGTTGCGTATGACGACCGCGACGAGTGAAGCATTTCCAATGAAGCCTACAGTCAGGGTTAGAAACAACACCAGGAGTTGGATTATAGCTATCGAGCCATGAGGCAAGGGGGCTTTGTTGTAGCTTGTAGTACTTGAACTTTTATTAGCCAGTTGAAGGATTCTTTCGCTCGCAGACTCGTCAAGTGTTCGATCCACCATAATATTTGATTTGCTTTCAACGCATACCACTCTACGTTACATGGCGTCAATAGCAGCAACGTTGGACATTTCGCACACTACATCGACACTTTAGTATGATTCAGTACAGGACATCGCTTGAGATTGGGCTGTATTCTTCTGAAATATTGGATTATTATAATGCAAACAACTTTATATGCATGGTGCTGGCTATTCCACAGCCTCTTTCAAAGTTAGCCTTTGTTCTCGACCTATGGCCGCATTCAAATGCTCTTTTCTTCTCAAAATGTGAATCACTAAGTGCCTTGAGCTACTTAAGTAAATGGATCAATGTCTCTTTGTTGACATAGCTCCAACAATTGACATTTAAAGAAAGGGTTGCTTAAAAACAAAACAAATGACTCGTCTCCGTAATTAGTCAGGCGGTTGATTACTCGGCATGGTTACTTGTTCGACAAATCCCTGATAAATGGGTTTGGGAGGTTAAAAGGATCATCAGATACAACATTTGGCTACTGGATTGAAACAAAGCCAAAAACACAAGCCTATAAAATAAGTTAAATGTTTTAAAGATTGCTTCTTAATTAACGTAATATGATGTACTCTGAGAAATACTTCAATCAAGGGCAAAAGAATGGAAGTTTTACAAAGACTAGATCGTAATTAATCAGACAGGGAGATCTCAACATGGTGATATCATGCATGTGTTTTCCCACTGCATTGTCCGCACGTCAAGACAACAGAAGGGGCACTTTCTTGGCGTTTTTAACGATTTCTTGTCATAGTTACTAGGTGATTTCAGCTTCAGTGGTGGATCTAAGTATATTTTGGGGGGGAGGTGAATTAAAAGAATCGAATTATATACTCTGACAAAAGTCCAGATAGTTTAGACTGCCCTTTTGACTTTGTTTATGCTAGTTTTGCATTAATAAAAATTTCACGTCAGGTAAACAGTATCCGTTGCATCAAAAATAATGTTGCTAAGAACACAGCGCAGTTTCCCTTTAATCCTTAAAGAAAAAAAGAGCCCGTCTACCTCGGTCTCACATTTTGTAGGGCTGATCGCTTGTATTGTTCAACGCCGAGTGCAGTGATATTTGGCAGACTGGGTGGTTGACAATTTTACGTGCTTTCATTTGTTCATCCCACCCAAGCTTTCGTTCATACTTTTTACTTGTCTGCTCTTGTTTGGCCGCTTATTTCAGGCTCATGATCATTTTTTCAAACTTAATCTTTCGTATTATATTCAGTCAGTGTCACAATGAAATGGTCATCAGGGTAAGCAATGCCTACGAGTAGGATGTTTTTTGTCGGTTATTGCTTTCATGTTGTTGGTGGCTCCTAAAAGAGCCGTTTTCGTTTACTGTACGTGAACAGCAGAGCTTCTCACTTCCTTGGTGTCTTCTTGGAGGGAGACTTCTTAGCGGGCTTTTTAGCACCGGCTTTCTTTGCCGGCGTCTTCGCTGGGTTTTTAGTAGCGGGCCTCTTAGCTTCTGGCTTCTTCGCGGTCGGTTTTTTAGCTGCTGGTTTCTTGGCCGCAGACTTTTTAGCGGCGGCTTTCTCTTTCTTCGGAGCCGATTTCTTTTGTTTCTTTACGCCGGGCGGCCGTCTTGACAGCAGGCTTTTTGGACTTGACTGCTGGTTTCTTTGCTTCTGGCTTCTTCTTTGGTTTCTTCTCCTTCTTCTTCTCTTTGGACAACTTGAAGGAACTGGAAGCGCCGACGCCTTTGGTTTGTAAAAGCTTTCCGTTGGCCACATCTCTCTTCAAAGCCATAAGAATTTGTGTCATAAAATGTGCCAGCCAGGATCATGTTGTACACATTTTCTGCTCTGGAGTCGACATAACAAAGAGAAACTCTGTTGGTCGTCATTTGTCAAATCGAACAAAGAAGTCACGTGTCCTTTCAGAATTTCTCCAACAAAGTAGGTTTCGTAATTTATAATCGCGTTAGAATGACCACCGCAGTACAGTGAAATTTTTTTCAACATTTGCGCGATGAAGTTTGAGATTACTCGACCGCCGGTTCTTCAATTTTCATATTTTGTGCGCCAAATCTTCGTGTATCATTACGTAATCTCGACTGCCACTTTCGAACCTGGGTACAAAACACTTTGATTACGACAACGATATTTGAGCTATATCCAAATTTCGAGCGTGCATAAAGTAGGCGGTTCGGTCAACTACACTTTTCACGAGATCATGTGTAGAAGAAAGCACTCGTTTACTGATTAAACTTCAGCCGCTCGTTTCAGTGATTAGGCCTACTCCTAAGTACTCTCGTAAAATTTTAGCTTTCATTTTGCGATTTGGTCAACTGCACTTTTCACTAGATCACGCGAAGAAGAAAGTACTAGTTTACTGATTAAGCCTAAGGGCTCGTTTGAGTGATCAGGGGGGCCCAACGTCAATTGTTGGAAAATATCTTTTCGGAAGACCGATTTGAGATCTAGAATTTTCGGAAAATTTGTTATAAAATTTCTTGCTTGCCTGCCTGTCCTAGGATTTTCAAAGATCTAAAACTTGGTATAATTGCCGATTTTTAACAAACTTTTACCACTAGGGAATCCGAACAGATAAAAAATTTTAAGGGGATAAAAATATGCCTATATCTACCGTTTAAATGCTAACATACGTTTAGCAATGCTATGTTTAAGTGACTTTGAACTATGAATGATTAGGCCTAAGCACTCGTAAAAATTTAGCTTTCATTTTTCGGTTCGGCTAGCTACACTTTTCACGAGATCGTGTGAAGAAGACAGCACTAGTTTATTGATTGAGCCTAAGCGCTCACTTCATTTTACTGCTTACTCTTTAAAAATTTACATTCATCGACCACGGGACTGCGAAAAGGCAGTGATTCTGCTTCAAAAATTGCCCTGTATTCTATACTGACTTAACAGATTAGATTGTAACCAGACTTGCAGAGGGTCCAAATGAACAAACGTGTAACCCTTCGGCGAGTAGAGGTGTCAAAAAAATGTTTTGTTTACTATGATGTGGCTCTTACCCGCCCTATCAAACCATTTACAAAGTTTTCGGTAGTAAAGTCAAATCGACAATTGTGATATCAGTGACAACCATTAGATTTTTCATTGGCAGAATAATCTGCTTTCTAAGTCAAGGCGAGGGATACTTTCCAAAAAAGAACACAATTATTGTAAGTTGGCTATTGCTTTTTTGGATGTGGAGGCTCCTAAAGGAGCCGTTTGTTCTGTGAGTGATGCAAGCATTTACGCTCGTTCTCCGCGGATTCGGCGGGCCAACTGAATATCCTTGGACATAATGGTGACGCGCTTGGCGTGGAAGGGCAACTTGCGGATCAACAGCTCGGTGGATTTCTGGTAACGACGGATTTCACGAAGAGCAACTGTTCCAGGCCTGTAACGATGAGGTTTCTTGACTCTGTCGGTAGCAGGGGCGCTTTTACGAACTGCTTTTGTGGCGAGTTGTTTGCGTAGAGCTTTTCCGCGTTTTGATTTACGAGCGGTTTGCTTTGTGCGGGCCATCCTTTGTTCATACAAGAACTTTTGTCAACGAATGATGAGAGTTGATTGATTTATATCTGGAGCGCATATTTCTGATTGGTTTGAATTTGAGCAAGTTGATTGGTTATTCTGGAGTCATTGTAAATTATTAACAATTTCTTACCAAAGTTCGATCCGAAGATAAGGCAAAGATCTTTCATGTTATTTTTTTGTTATCATTATCAACATAAGAATTATGAAATAAGTTTGTAAGTTTGCTGAAAGACTGTTTTTAAACTGTGGCGATTTCAAGCGATATTTTTCCACGCAGAAGCACACAATTTGGTGATCACTTGTGTTCATGAAAAATTCATTATGCAATCAACTTGACCCTTGTACCCTTAGTTATATTTATTAACCAATAAGAAGTAAAGAGAAGTCTGTTTTCTGAGAGGTCACTTCTGATCTTATAAAAAGGAAGAAAGTGCATTGACATCATTCCTTCAATATTCGAAGAGCTTTTAACATGTCTGGTCGCGGTAAAGGAGGCAAAGGTCTTGGAAAAGGAGGCGCCAAGCGTCACGGAAAAATTCTTCGTGATAACATTCAAGGGATTACTAAGCCAGCCATCCGTCGTCTTGCTCGGCGTGGCGGTGTCAAGCGAATCTCTGGCCTGATCTACGAAGAGACGCGCGGTGTTCTGAAAGTTTTTCTTGAGAACGTAATCCGTGATGCTGTCACATACACTGAGCACGCCAAGCGCAAGACTGTGACAGCTATGGATGTGGTGTACGCTCTCAAGCGTCAAGGACGCACTCTGTATGGATTTGGCGGTTAGACGCTGTCGTTGTCCTCAAAACAAACGGCTCCTTTAGGAGCCATCAAATGTAAAAAAAAGTCATGCCCAATAGTCCGTTAATATGCTAATCCTTGTTAGTGGTACCCTTACTTGCTAAAAACGCACAAGAATATTGGCAATCTCGTTCCCAGGATCTCTCTTCTCTGCCGCCATTGTCATTCAGAAAAAGACGCTGGTTCAGGCTGATTATGTGTCTCCCAGAATCTGGGAGGTTCACCAAATATGTGGTAGGGGAGGGGTGGCAATGTAGGCCTAGTCGACATTGCGAGGAAGCGAATCAGCACGCAATTGATTTTGTGGCCAGATGACCGTCGACAAAACGTTTCACGGCAGTAGCAGTACATACGGAATTCGTCGTGAAAGGCAAAAAGCTGTGGTCAAATCGATCGGACGCCACAGAAAATATATTCGGGTCATTCAAGTTTTCACCCGTGTGAGGGTTCGGATCAACGAATGATAATAATTTAATAGTTTGCGACAATTCTAAAGAAAAGAAGATTTTGTCGCGCAAGAAAACAAGCGAAGCGTTTATCCATGGGAAGCAAACATCAAATCATTAAATAAAACATGTGCAGGTATTTTATTTTCTTTGGTTTTCATTTTTCTTTCGAATGTTAAACAACGTGATTCCAGTTGCAATCTTGTACAGCGAGTAGACAGTTTTGACTTGCGATATTTATATTTCAACCGTTGAAATATAAATATTGTGTAAATTGTCGATGTCGTTAAGCTATTTTTTTTTTTCATCACTGCACAGCGTTTTAATAGCGTGTATATTTTTAGCCCCAAGAGACATTTTTATCAAGCAAACGTATAGTGTTTGGTGTATTCATTCGCGTAAATTTGCATACGAACTACGAAGACTACCGGTGCCGGGACGAAACTGAAAAGTCGATGACTCGCTTATCAAACTGCTCTCGCTGATTTTAAGTCTAAATTGTTTATCTACATGTTATCGATGTTCATGTGAAAGAATATCTAGGGCTATAACTTGCAACGCGCGTGGTAAGTGGTGCGCAAATTTAAATTTACAGTCTTTAATATCAATTGCCTAAGAGCACTAAAGCCCATCTGCCGTGTTCTAACAAAGAAGAGTTTTTGTTCAGATTTCAGTGAAACAAAGTCCATTTCAGTTACATGAGGATTGTAGGCTGATTGTAGGCTGATTGATTGAGGATTGAAGGTTGATTGTAGCCTGCTGCTTCAGTTAATTGACGATTGTAGGCTGCTAAGTTATGCGGACGACACTAAACTCTATTTATCACACCATGATCCTCGAGCAGTGGAAGAGGGTATAAGCCATAAAGCGAGACTTAGTCAACACTACACAATGGTTTCGACAGAATGGGATGGTAGCCAATCCCGACAAAAAATATCAGGATTTAGTGTTAGGAAACACTGTTTGTGATATCCAGTTAGAATGCGCAGGGAAGCCCATACCTATTTCCTGTGAGATAAAACTATTATTGATACACATGTTTGTATCAATCTGTCGAAAGGTGGCGGGTAAGGTTATTGCTTTAAATACGGTAGGCGTAAAAATTATACTGCCTCTAAAAACCAGGGAAGCACTTTATCAAGCATTTATTTTACCTCACTCTGATTATTGTAGCCAGATATGGCACCATAGTGGAGAAAGGAATACTAAGAAAATGGAAAGGGTAAATCAGCGTGCACTTAGATATGTATATAAAGATAAGGGTATTTCATACGAGAACTTGCTAGATTGTATCGACTTGAATACGACATTAGAGGGTCGTCGTATTCAAGATAAGGCACCCAGACCTGTTGCTGACTTAGTCAAACTGAAGAAGACTGATTACAATTTGAGAGGCACTAAGATGCTCTCCTTACCAAAAGTAAACAGTACCAAGCCTGGTCTTAAGTCATTTCGCTATTTTGCTGCAAAGACCTGGAACGCACTACCAAATGCAACACGCGACAAGGCTGGCACAAGAAGACTTCTTCAAGATATTCGTCCCTTAAAATTAAAAAAAAAAACTGTTTTGGATTTCTTGTTTTTAATTAGTGTTTAAAAAGGTTGACAGGCCTACACGACTCTCTTGTACGTGGTCTGGTTTCTGATGCCTTTGTCATCATGTTGCTCTCTTGAGTACATAATTATTTGAATGGACGCCTCTTTTAGGCGGTTCCTGTAGGATTCATTTAGCAATGGTTTTTGCCCTATGATGTTTTACATTTGAATCTCTACACTGCTGTGTGATACGTTTTCTTTCAAGAAAATAGTTGGTCTCGAAAATAATGTTTTTTGTTTCTTGGTGTTGATTTTCTCAGCGGTAATGTGAATGCGACCTTATGGCATTTGCACCAATTTAATTCTAGGCTCGACCGATATGTTTACTACTACTACTACTACTACTACTACTACTACTACTACTACTACTACTACTACTACTACTACTACTACTACTACTACTACTACTACTACTACTACTACTACTACTACATTTTCCAACCATTTCATCTTCCTTTATATATTTGTTCCTTCCTTTCGCAAAGTATCCAATTTATGTCAGCGGGTCACACATTGTTATTACGGTACGGGATATCGCTAGACATTTCCCAGCAACGGCCAAAAGGGGTGGTTGGTGTTGGTAGTGTTCCAGGTCCTTGCATAGTTAATAGACGCGACTGGTTTTGAAGCTCGGCAAACATCAAAAGAGCAAACAAAGACGCCAAGATTTAGGTTGGAAAGTCCACGACCGAGCACAATCTTTTGTTTTGCGGTCATACACTATGCACGAATTACGTAACCAACACGTTTCTATTAGTTAGTTCCTCAGTAAGGGGTAAACAACTATTGTGTTTTGTGCACGGTCAAGGCCAAAAAAGAGAACAAAAACCTACAACAAAGAAATTTGTCGGGTTTCATAACCATTCCCCTCTATTAACTATGCCCAATGGAGCGTTATAAACTAACTAAAAATCCACCTGCTGGCTAAATGGATCGAATTCCGGAGTCATCTAGTATGGGTATAAGGAGATTGGATCCATCGAACGAAGAAATCTCTAACAGCAATTAACTGATGTTTGGCGAGAAAGATGATAGATTAGTTGCTTGGCAAGGATTCGAATAATGACCTCCGTAGCACCGATCGGATGCTCTACTGGGGAGTTTAGTCGTTTATCTACAGTCTTGGACAGATTAAAATGGAACAGAACCGAGAGGTTTTCTCTGGTTTCCCGTCTCCTCAAAAACCAACATTTGACTTGATTTGCGTTAATTGTTAATTTCAGTTTACAGTGCCCCCATTTAGTGCTCCAGCGCTAGAACGATTAGACACTTACCGGTAAATAAAGTTCCTTTCCTCTCCTTTCCTTTCCTTTTTTCAAATCTGTGAGAGGATAAAAACAATTCCCGTTGTTGCGGTTGTTATACCAACGAGAGCTCCAGTTCCTCAGGAAACCTGGAGCCCAGTTCTTGAAAGTCTCTGCAACTTTCCGGGCCCGAAAAGCAAATTTTCTAGTCACGATCCGCCTATTCTAGAGACCTGGTCTTTCAACAGATTTATAGGCTGGGGAATCTTTGCTTACATTTTTTTTTTTGCCTCATTAGCATAAGGCTAACGTTTTCTAATTAATCAGCCGAGAATAAAGTAGTGCATTGCCACCCACGAATTTATCAGTTTTTGATGAGGGCCTCAATTAGGGGATAGCTTTCACGGCTAACGGCTAGAACATTTGCCTTTTCACGGATAACGGTTACTTTTTTTCGTCGCGGTTAACGAAGAAACTTCTCTCGTTGAAAAGAAAACAAAAATGTTTTTGCTTTTTAGGGTTCTCTGTGTTAGTTATTAGTAGGCTCTTCAGCCCCGTGCAAACGAACGCAACAATTGTAGTTGGAAGTTGCTCGTTCAGCAGATGTTGGATGGTGTTGGCAGTTGTGACGCAACAACTCCCAACAATGTAAGGACGTGCAGTGTATTTATGTGAAGGACACGACCCATAACACCTTTTAAACTTAAGAAATTCGGCTGCCATCTTGTTTTCAACATGTGAGAGGCGTTGCTATCTCCATGGCGACCATATGTAAATCGCATGCGTGGCCCCAACAATGTTGCTTTGCTGTGCGGTACGCTTCGGCGATCACCGAAGAAAAAAAATGTTAGGAGTTGTAGGCTCAAAAGTTTGACCAGTTTCGAACTTCGTGAGACCGGAATATGCTCCGTTTTCGTAGGCGGGATAGGGGATAGGACAGTTATTTGCGGGATAGTAAGTACCCTCAAGTGAGTTGAAAAGATTTCATTTGCTTGAAGAATGAAAAGTTTGGCCAAAAGACCCTAAAATGACCCTTACGCGATTGTCTGGTGTTTGTCCTCTCGGACTACCACGTGACGCGGGTTAAGAGTAACCTTGTGGTCAAAGGTCGATCTCTTTTAACCACGATGCGTTCGTTGACATGAGCGCGATGGCAACACCATCAACTTTGCCAACTTCGTCTGAAACCCCTGACATAATAAAGTGCGTTGCAATTTATTATGAAAAGGAAAGCGTTAGAAGCAGTTTTCTCCGTAAGGAAAAATGGTACTCCGGGGAATAATGATGGACTTGCAGCAAAATGCAGGCTTTTTCAGCCCTCTGGTATCTGCTCAGAGTTTAACAACGTGGTATATGTTTGCGACACCCAAATGAGCTGTACCAAGAAATTCACATTAAGAAAACTGCCGAATTCCTCATGAGTATTGGAGACTTTTTTTCCATTCATGCAAAGCAGCAGGCCTACGACTCCTGGGACCTTTCAGGTGCGATCTTTAGGCAGCGTTTACACGAACGCGGGTACGCCTTCTGTTTACATGACATCGATCGAGACCGATGGCGAAACCGGGTCGATTTGAAAACGCTGCCAAAAGTGGAGTGTTTTCAAAACGATACGATTTCATCGGTCATGTAAATAGCAAAACCACATCGATTTGAATACAGCTACTATTTTGGCACGAAATTTGCATTGTTGAAGTCAAAATGGTGAATTCAGCACGTAGTGCAGCGCTCGCTTATACCATCACGAATCGGATTTTCTGGCGTAAACGGTTCCGTGTAAACACTTTCAAACCGCATCGATTTTGACGCGGTTTCAAAGTCATGAAACCGCGGCGATGTAAAATCAACTTCGTGTGAACGCTGCGTTAGAGTGAGCAGGTGCTTACAGGTTCTAGAGCATACTGTAACATCTATTAGGGAACTGAACTGACGCTTGTCACTTTGTTCAAATCCGCTGACATGACGACATTACTCTACTGAGCCGCATGACCCTTGCTGAAGAAAATCTGCATTCACTGGCTCATTACAAAACAAAGTCTCCACAGCTTTCCGATATGCACTCGACTTTGGAAGCGCAGCGATGCACAACTTCATGGTCTGGTTATTATTACACAAGCTGTGGGTCATGGTACCCAGTCCCCAAGAGATCATTGGGCCTTTCTGATATACCTTCAATACCACTACCTCCAGCGATCAAAGACACCGGAGACGACATTTGAAAGATGCGGAACGGGGAAAGTGCGCAGAGTTTATGCGACAGAGAAGTGTGCGCCAGGAAATCACCATGGCAAGGGCTGGAACACTCCCAGATTACCTGTATCAAAAGGAATTAAGTTCAGCTTGGAGAAAAAGTCAGCTTTCAGTCGACTTCAAAAGCCACAAACACAGAAATGCCACACCAGGACGAACCTGAGAAGAATACTTTTGTAGACGAAGTGTCCGAATTCGACTCCAGTAGTGATGAAGAAAGTTTTCGGGTGAAGATCTTATAGAAAAAGAAAGCAATTTACTCTGCAAATTACTCGAAACATGATAGATTTTCTCAAGGGCGCAACATCCCGATTTCGCCGATCTGTTCGTTTTGACAGTCGATACGTTTTCTAAAGTAGAGCAAGGAGCAGGAGATCCGCTTTTTCTCGAAACTGGCCAGCACCTGTCGTTGCTGACAGTTGAGTTCAGTTGCCCCAGAAACCCATAAGAGTTGAAACGTGTAACGGCCCCTTGTGTGCTGGGAAACAAGCTTCTGAATATTCAATTTGCTAAGTACCATATTTGGAACAACAAGAGAGGAACATTCAACCAATCAGTTCGCAAGAACACCGTGACGCAATACCACAAATGTTCTCGCGCGAAATTAACTGGAGCGAGGGGTTTCCAAATATGGTACTTAGCACTGAATATTCGGAAGCTGTGAACGCGCGTTACACGTTTCAACCCTTATGGATTTCTGGTTGCCCTGGGTAAGGCACAGCAAAGAAATGGCTTCATTGCGGCGCATTTTGTTCCTCACCTGAGCTGACTTGAGTGTATATTTTCAACACTGACAGTAAATAGAAATGCAAGCACATAATCTTCACACAATTTAATCCTCTCAATAAAGATTGTTGTGTTTGTTGTCTGTAAGAGGCGTTTTTCGGTCTCACTGAACTTTTGAGTAAGTCAAGTCATTAAATTACTTCTTAATGAGAGTACATTATTGATAATGTAGAAGCTATATAAACTGTCGATCAGTTGAAGTATGGCGTTGAGCTGGAGCAAAGTGGTTTCAACCAGGTGGGATCGAGATGAAAATACTCATTGCGGCGGGATGGCATAAAAAATAGCCGCGGGATGCGAGATTGAAAAAGACTATTTTGGACCCTCTTTCAGTACACATCTCGAACAGAATAAGTAATTGGTCATCACAATGCGGCTTCTTTTTTTTGTCAAGACCTCCAACTGGGTGGTTATTTGGGACTTGTTTTGTCTTGTCAGACAAGCCTAGTGGGACAGAATGCCAGTAGGACAAAGGAATCTAGCAAAATGGTGATGAGTGCTCTGAAGTCTCTAAAATATTTCAAAATAAAATCAAGATGTCAACAATGACGTCAGCAAAGATTCCCTTAGAAGACCCGAATAAACAACATGATTGCAAAGTTTCATACCTCAAAATCTCCTCGGTTCAAAGAACTCTGAAATACGCCCGAAAAGTTTCAGATCTTTCGAGAAACGGGTCCCAGGGCCCAAGAATTTTTCGGGGTGAAAAACTGTTTGTGAAACTGCGATCACCTGCAGTGAAGATGGATGATAAACACATCGATACTTTGCAGTTCTTGGATTTTATTAGCTTGGAGAAGAAAATAGTTGTCCATATAAATTTAAGTTAATTTTAAATATTCATTTAACATTAATTAACAGTAAAAATGGAATTAGCATTTTTAGCAATAACACAACATCATTTAAATAATATTGAAGTAAACTGCCCTATACTTGATAACATTATGTAACAAGGGTTCTCTGAAATGAAGCAATGCTCCTCACAATTACCTAGACAATTATTAGAAGTGAATGAAATAATTATGGTTCAAACCCATGGCCATGACCTGTGCAATCCATTTGATGGGCTTAAGGTCTATTGTGAGAGGATTCAATGAACGGAAACACTGTGAATTAACTAATAATATTAAATTCATTCATCTGTTACAAAAATGTCTTCAACTGTTTTCAATTTTGTTCAGTTGAAAGATCAGTTCTTAATTTCATTCATAATCTGCACCTCAGATAGTTTAATGGTAAAGATTTTACTTTCCCAGACCCTCTGAGAATCACTGTTAAGCTATATGTAAATTCTGCAATCATAAATTTTGGCTTTTTAAGACTTCCCCCCACCTCCCTCCCCCCCAACCAAGCCTCAAGGACTGTCCTCATTTCAATGCATATGTAACATCAATCTTAATGAACGAAATGCAATGTTTATCTAAGGTAACAGCAAAATTACAACCATGCAGGTGATTTCTTTTATCAATTTCATAACAAAGCCATTGCATAAATTTTATATTTTGTTAAAAAAAAAATGTCAGACAACAAATTTAAATATAAGATGCTACACCAACAAAGGCATGTCAAAAAGACTAAATTTTTTAAGGGCAATTAACCTTTTTTAACCCTTTTTTAACCCTTATACATTGCTCAAATATTTTGCTAATGCTAGCCAAGGATAAATGTTTCAAAAAGCTGATTCATGACCCTACCACAAGAGCACAAGGCTAACTCGCATGACAACTTGTGCAAATCAATCATGGTGCCTATTGTGAATATGGGAAACATTACCAAAAGAAAATATGGACATGAAATCCTGGGCACCACTCGAGAAAAAGATCAGTCTTAAGTGTTTGTATAGGTAATCACATGGTTTTGAGTGCAATTTGGGATAAATCAGTATGAATAACTTTTTCAAAGTCTAACCACATTGAATGAGGCTGCAGGGTAAGTGCAATTTGTAGTCTGAGAAAATTTTATGAGCACTGATTTTTCCAAAATGCACAAGATAAATCATGTGATTGTTTGTTAATAATGTACATGCAAAAATGTGACTCTGTTTTCCTCTTATCATGTTTATTCTGTGTCTTGGCTTACTAGTCCCGCCTACATGTACATTAGCGTTATTGGTTGAAAAATGAGAACCTTGATTGACATGCTACCGCTAGTGGAAACTTACAGGCCAAAACAAAAAAAATTCTCCTTGAAACTTTCTCCTTTTGTTTTGTCGCACTTTCGTGACTTTCAATCAATTTATTTCATATTTCTGCACTGTTTGGGATTAATTGACGCATTCTCAATCGAAGCAGGTGCTGGTAATCCTTGGTGTAAAAACCTGTGAAACTCATGGATGACATAACACAAAGAAAAACAAAAGAGCAAAAAAACATCAAACAATTACCTAACCCTAACACGACCTCACAAAACAAAGAAAAAGTTTCACAGGTTTTTACTCCGAGATAAACCCAAGCAGGCTGAAACTTTTTGCATGAATATTATTCAGAGCAAAATTAGGACCTATAAAGCTCTCACATCTTGTTTCCTGGTGCTTTATGAGTTTAAAGGTTAGCATTTTTGTTAGGTTGGGGGTAAATACAGCTATTACAGTATTAGTGTTTACTTGAGTTGCAGAGTTAACTCATTGACTCCTAGGAGTGGAACTTAATAGATTTTTACTCTGTCTAATGCCATTTGATTCTTACTCGTCAATGAGGTGGTCTAGGGTAGTTCAGGTGTCAATGAGTTAATTGAGGGCACTTTGTATCGTTAATAACAATTGTTATTACACATTGGTGTCACCAGCTCGATTTTGATTGGCTATATGCATGCAGCTAATGCTTGCTTTCTCTGTTTCTCTTACATCATACCTACAGACAATAGATTTATGGATACAGAAGTGGCGTCACCTAACACATTAACCAGCAGAAAAGAGGAAAGAAGACTGCCAACTGCAGAAACAGTCGTTCATTTGCCGCTCATCCAAAGAAATGGATGAGTCAGTTCTCTTGTCTTTACAAGTGCTGCTCAGGAATATGCATAATAAAACCATTTGGATTAGGTTTTCGCATGATAGCAATAATTATCAAGGCCGCAGTCAGGCCTCAGCCGTCAGGTTTGGCAGATAACACAAACTTTGGCCTTGATAATTATCACTATCATGCTCAACCTCATCCAATAATTGTTAATTGCCTGTATTCCTGGACAGGATTGATGTTGAAGTTTGAGAGGAGAGAGCAAGAGGACACTGCGATATCAATCAAAATCAGCGAGCACCTACTTATTAATAAGTGCATTTCTGGACATTAATGTCATCCTCAAACAACACAATCTATTCCTCAAATTAAAGATTATCCTTCATTGTCAGTTTGCTCCAAATGAAGTATTATCCTCCTCTTAGATTACTCTGTTCCTGGACTAGTGGTAGCAGATACCGGGGTAGCAAGAAAAAAGTAAAAGTAGTCCCTGGACAGGATTTCAACCCAGGGCACCCACTTTGAAGAAACTGTTTTTATCCACTTGACCACCAATCAAAAGATCAACTAACTGGTAAGTGTGCCGATTATTTACCAAAACTAATTAGTACCATAATTATTTATCCGTGTATGAGTCGACCTTTTATGGCCTCAAAAGAAGCTCCAAAAATTGCCTTCGACTTATACACGGGTCAAAGATTTAAAGCCAAGTTCAAATAAGACATGATCGTTCAACGGCTTGGTAGCCTGGCAAAATACCTCTCGTTTGCGTGCAAGCATCGTCACTCGTGTTCCCTAAAAATGCTGGTTGGTAATGATTGTTTTTCTTCTTTATACAAACCTGGCTGATTTAAATGCTTTTGCAAACTTCGTATTCTTTGGTTATGAGTTTTGTTTTGTTTGTCTTTGTGAGAAGTTACAAGTCAAGGACCAATTAAACCTTGCACATTTTGCATCATTTTTGAAGTTATTTTCAAAGATTGACTCCTGCCTCTGTGATATTGTGCTTATCCTCTAAAGCCCTTTATCCTTGAACAACGAAACAGGTTAGTTTGAGGTTTACATGTTCAATTTTCTGAGAACTTTTTTGAAACTCAAGGGCAAAATGCCCACATATACAACAACTGCTGAACCACAAAACTATTAAGCAATTGAGGCCCTGATTTTTTTGTGTATCCACAGTTCCAGAAATCGAAGAATACAAGATTAGTATCCCATGAACATTTAACAATGAAATTAAGAAATTGCTTTTTTTGCCATCAAAAATGGGGGGTAGACTTATACATGGGATCGACTCATAGACGGGTAAATATGGTATATATATAAAATCATTGCTGAATAATGAATGATTAAGTCTAAGGCTTGATTTTAAAATGGTTTGCTTTCTCTCGAAGTTTGGTAACTGACATTCTTCACTGTGTACATGTAATGGTTCTTAGCGGGTGTTAACACACGTTTACAGCGGTATTGGAAAGAAAAAAATTATTGACATTTACAAAAAATGACATCCTCACAGTTAGTGATGTGGCAATCTACTGGTTAAGTAAATGGGTTATTAATCAAACATTACCAGGTTTGAGTCCTGCCAGTCCAGACACTGTAGTTTGACTTAAAAAAAAATAAATAAAATATATATATATATATATATATATATATATATATATATTTCCCATGATCCCTATCAAACTTTCAGTGTCCAAAATGAACAATAACACTTCACTTGGAGCAAACTGACAGTTAAGAATAATCTTTTAATTGAGGGAGAGACTTGGCTGGCACAAAGGACCAATGATTGCTACTAATATTTGTCACTCTTCCCTCCCTTTCATCACCATGTATCATGTGCTATCATTGCCACATGCACTCTTCGTTGCCTATTATCAACTATAACATCGAAAATTGTCCCTAATAGTTTTCTCTGTTCGACAAGGGATGTCCAGATAGGTCCCTGCACTGCACTCTCAAGAATTTAGTGGCTCAGATGAACTATTGTTGTTTATCATAAGAACTTTACTTGATCATACAAAATTGATCGTTTGCAAAGATTTGACATCACACGGCCATGTTGGTGTACCGAACAATGTGGTAAAATGTCTTTTGGGAATTTGACTTTATTACTCTGCAAAACTTCTGGGTCACTTTGTACACCAACATGGCCGTCTCATCACATGGATGAAACCAAGAATAGGTGACGGAGGTTGTGAGGATGGAAGGAAGAAGCTCTCTCAAACAATGAGTGACCAGCACTCGGTAGACAAAGCTTATAGTTATAATATTTTACTCACCACCTTTAGCTGGTGAAAAAGGTGTTTTACCTCTTCCGTCGTCTTGCCAAAAATAGACACGTATGATTCGCAGCCATTAATGGCATCTATGACGGAAAGCACAACAACTATTCCTTTATCTTTGTCATTGCTACTGTTTGCCAAATCAACCAAAGATTTAGCTGTCATATTTTCATGCTTATTCTTGCAGAATATGGCAGATTGATTTAAGTTATTGTCCAGAGCCATGTGGCGTGCCAGCAGTAAATGTGTCGTGTCACCTCCGATTCTCGGGTTTACATCAACCAGATACTTTCCATTGTCAGTAATTAAGACCTCAAATGTGACCAAACCAAAGTAACCTCTACTTTGAAGATATTTCTTGAGAGGCAAGGTAAATTCCTCATATACAAGATGTTCATACTCATCTTGCCTATTCCAATCCACCACTCCAGAAGTCCAAGAAAATCCATTGAATCCACCAGTTGTTGTACCTAGCCAAAACATTTCCCCCGACTTGTGCAAGTAAAATTGGAAACTGGGAACTTCTTTTACCCCTGAGATATATTCTTGACATACAATGCCATCCGTCCAGTGACACACGTCTCTTACATGATGCAAAAGCGCGGACATCTCGCTTGCGTTATTGACCAACCAACTTCCACGTCCCCCGGTGCTCAAATCAGCTTTCACTGCGCAAGGATAATAAAGAGAGTTTAATTCCATGTGTTTCGGAAACGGTACTCCAACATCCACAATGGAGCTCTTGAGCTGTACCTTGTAAAGGAGATCTGGGTGAATGCTATGTTTATAGTTTGGGATACACTGCATGGCAGCTGTTGTTACGACTGGAACTTCGTCGCGAAGAGCTTCGTCCAGAGGTTTCATTACAATCGGAGGGAAAGCGGGAAGCCACTGTTTCCAGTGTTGTTGTATGTAATCTTGTGGCTGACATTCCATTATTATAGGTACTTCGTTCCCAGCGGCTGGAAGATGACGAAAAGGGTACAAACAGCGATCAAAATCCAGCGAAGACGGCGGACAGTCGAACACTCGGAATTTCTTATCGTTTAAGAACCTGTAGCCCTTGGAATAGGACGATGGCTTTTGTGGTAAAAAGTAAGCCTTCTTGAGACATTTCTGAATTAGGCTGCCAATGGTGACAACGTTCTTTGAAGACATGACGAACGTGCCAATTTCTTCAGCATTATTCTCTTAAGTAGAAAACACGTGCACGCATGATCAACCCAACTTTTCGTTTGCGTGGAGTTTGCCAATATCACTAGATTGATTAAAAATTATTATGAACGGCTGATGATGCAAGTTTCGGTGGATCTTGCAAAAGTTTGAAGTGGTCCAGACTTCTACCATCAGAGAGCTACGTTTCTTCTTTCGTTTTAAAGCTACGATTGCGTGACATTTTCGCGTGACAGCTGCTCAGACGATGTCCATGTGGCTTACATGTAAAACAGTTCTTTGAATTATTATTACCTCTTCAGGTTACTTACTTTGAATTTTTCTCGTCTATTTGCATGAAAATTGAGAACTCCTACTGCATAATGGCTTTCCAACCTCCCCTTGAGCAAATACTTATTGACAAAGTGACTACGAACAAATATGATATTGATGAAATATCATATTCTCAAATATACGAATATGATATTGTCTGTAACTAGATTTACTTTTACTGCTGCTATTGATTGTCAGATTCTCATTTATTTCTTATTCTTTTATTATGGTTCTTATATCATTGTGTAATTCTTACTTATGTATTGTATATTTAGATTGTTTAATTTATTATAATCATTACTATATAATTTACTATAATATATTGTATATTTAAATTTTTAATTTATTATAATCATTACCCATCTTGATGTGTACTGTACTTATGTTAATCTGGCACGTTCACGTTAAAACGAGTCTTACTCATCCGTGAAATGTGGATAAATAAAGTACTACTACTACTACTACTACTACTACTACTACTACTACTACTACTACTACTACTACTACTACTACTACTACTTATATACTGCGGTTTTTATAGCATATAATTTAAAAAAAATGTACTGGAACGATTGAAGGAGTTAGTTTCAAACTGTGGTGTCGCGTCGGTGCGGAGTTAAACTTGAAAATTTAGTCATATCAAAGTAAAATAAATGATAAAGGAGTTGATAAAAGGTGAATTTCAAAACATCGACCTGTTGTACGTCCAATAGTGGAATAGCGCCCTGGGGACGAGGTTGATAGACTACTCCCGTGGACCACCCTTTATTTTCAGAGATAACGCACGCAGAAAAGAGCTATTGTAGGTCACTCATGGGATGACTGTTGGCTTGCGCTTGCGCTATAACTTTCGTATCCCTGATTGAAAACAGGCGGGGCTAAAGTACAGGTCACTTTTTCACAGGTCACTCATTACCCGGCATTGTTTTACGTAAACTAAAGCAAACCAAAACCTTCAAATTGGCTAACCCTAGACCTAGACATCGTTTTTAAGCTTAATGAGGCCTAAAATTAGCAAGAGTAAAGGTTTTGTAACGAGTGACCTTTGAAAAGTGCCCTGCAATTTAGACCCACCCAAGGAAGACTGATGTGCAACAATAGGACTTCCCGTTAATCTTTTTGTTCTTTTCTCAATACGTGTTGAATCATTCCGTTACAGGTAGCTGTAAGCGTCAGTGACGAGCGAAAATACTTTTCCTTGCGTCACCATCCTTTCGCCCATAGTGAATTCGTTCTCTAGCTCAATCCCCAGTCCGTATTACATTTCCTGGTTCCTCTTGTATCTTTTGGCTGAACAGACTAACAGGGTTCAAAGGGATTCTGGGAACTTAACTGAGTTATGGTGCGAGTTGTTCAGTTAGCGCTAACTATAGGTTTTAAGTAAGAGTTAGTGCTAACCATACTCTGAGAATCTCAACGGTAGCGAAAAAGTTTAAAATGTCAGCCGTATCGTCAGGCTATTTAGACAAATGCTAACCTCTCTCAGGGCAGTTTTCCGCCTAGTTGTTGGAGAAAGCCCTGGGAACTGCATTGTGACAATTGTCCATGAACTGGGTCTACAGGGGTAGTCCATGGAATGGGTCCACGGAGGGTCCATGGATCGGGTCTACAGGGGTGGTCCATGTTTTGTCATACGTCCAAACTGGAATTTAACCACCGTAAGAAAGTTTTGTGAGGTGACGTTTCGAGCGTTAGCCCTTCGTCAGAGCGAAGGACCTACGGTTCAGTCACACATATAGTTCTTTTCCTAGAATACTTGAAAGTTTAACCATGGGAAAGTTTTTTCTTACAAAGAAAAAGCGCCCTCCGCAGTTATTTCCGGACCGTTGTTACTCCCGCATGGTACATGTATTCTATTTCTCAGTCCACATTTTTAAAAGTAGTCTCCCCCTACTATGATTTCTCCCTTCACTGAGTCAACTGGTCGGCGGTCAAAATAAGGTTACATGTCAATTCTTGTTAATTAAAATTATTTCACTTTCAACATAGTTTTTACCTTTTCAATGCCGTATATTTTTGTACTGTACGAAATTTTACGCTATTTATTTTAATTTTGGTTTTGCATTACTTCACTCAGTGGTGATTGGTTCAAAGTTCTCGCGCCACTTTTCAATCAGAAGTGAAACCAAAACCAGTCGTGGCGTGCACATTTTCCCGCGCTTTGTGTCGGCTACGTGTAATTATTGGTTTCCTGGATTGTCTCTGTCCTCTTTGATTGGCCAAAGTAATTACTTTGGTTTTGGTTTTACGACACTCGATTGAAACTCGCTCTATTACGAGTGATCATTGCCAAAATCACGAAATGTATGAGCACGTTCAGCCGATTTCTTATTCATCATAACTCAAAAAATAAACTCCATTGCTGCCGTGTTTCCATATCAAATCCAGATTGCACTCTATATCACCTATTTGTGCGTTCGTCATTGACCAACCGGAAACGCGATATTCTGTTGAGTATAAAATAGATAGAGATTACTTCATGCTTGCTGAGCGCATACGATTTTTATTCTCGAGTTATGAATAATCGTAGTGAGCGCAGCGAACGAGTGAGTTTGCGATTCTTCACAACGAGTGAGTAAAAATCGTACAAAGCGAACCAACCATGGGGTAACTGAATAGAGTGTAATGTGAAGTGCTAGATTTCTATCCCATATGAACCATGTGAGCGTTAGCCCTACTGATGGAAATGGGCCCACACAAGGACAGAGAAAAACTCTGACCAGGGTGGGAATTGAACACGGCTACACGGCCAACGTTTGCATAAACGTAACCTTTCCAACCATGGGGTAGTTTGTTTATTATATAAGTATTGAGATATTACTAAATAAATCTTGTGTTTCTTAGAATGATTTAAATCTACAACAGGTTTGTCAAGCCTCGTTGTACATCGAGTTAATCATCCCGTAAACAAGCCATATATTACTGCTCATTTTATCAAAAATTAAACTGAATAAGGCTCCTGTCTTGAGAAAAAGAATAATTCAATTACACAGCAAGCATTTTATTAGGTAATTGTTTCATATAAGACATAATCAGGAAATCAAATGAAACATGTAAGAGATTAGTTCCATGGAAAAAGGTTTGCCACTGACTCTTGATTGCCAACGAGAAAGCCGGGCGAAGACGCGAGGCCTGCGAGGAGGTCAGCTTAATGCCGCACGAAGTATTGCAGCAGGCAGAAAAATTCTCAATCCAGGGTCTGGAAGGGGGTTTCGCGTGATCCGTGAATTGATCTCAAAAAAGAGCGTGAATCGGAAGAAATACAGCCGTGACTCGTGAATATGATGTTAACCGTGACGCGTGATCCTAAAGTTGCAGTGCGTGAATCGAGATTTCTGCCTTTCTAATGTCGTGAACATCAGTCAACCCTACACGAATGCATGTAATGTTTCTGTCAAGATGGTTCAAAACAGGTCTTCTGTCATTGTTATGTCACAATCTACTATTGTCATGTTCTGCACTTGACATCTGTGACTCATTTGTGGTTCACATGAACTGAGATGGGAGACGCGTTCAGAGACGACATGTTGTAATCATCTGTCCACGTCACTGCCAATCAGAGGTTGGTTCGTTGGAAAATGAAGAGCTGCCTGTCAAATTTGTGACTCATGTTCACTTCCGGCTCGCCTGGACGTTTTCAAATGCGAAATGTTGCAATGGCGAGCGTCAGAGTAATCGTACCGTCTACAGTAACTCGAACTTCATGACAGATTTTTAACATCATAGAAAAATCAAGGACCACGGAAGTTTTGAAGTGACAAAACAAAATGTGGAAAGAGACGAATTGTAGAGCTACAGTACGATGTAACAGCAATGAATTTCATTGCCTTTATACTTTATAGCAGTCAAACAAAGAGTCAAGAATCGTCGGGTTATGGATTCCTGGAATCGTCGATTTGATCACCAACGTTTTGTTGCTTTCCCATCTCAGGGTCAACTGATAAGACCCAGGGGCGGATCCACTAATTCCAGAAAGACGGGTCGAAGAAATTGCGGCGAGAGCGCACCCCTCCCCCCTCCCCACATGCCCTCTATCCCAAAAATTCACGTTAGTCAAGATGCTCCTTACAGCATTCTGGGAGCATTTGTGACCAAAATTTAAGGCTTCAGAAGGCACAATTTAAGATTTTTAGAACAATGCTAGAAAACGATATCGTAGTGGTAAGCAAAATATTCACGGAGTGATCCCATCATTGCATTCACACGGCCTACTATTAAAAACAAAGATGACAAAGGCCGTTGGCAAAACCAGGATCGGACAGGACGGATCGGATCGGATCAATAACAAAATCCCCGCCAAAATTAGACGGTCATCAGACAACGTAATGAAGAGAGGAGAAGTCGAATTCTGTGCCTTTCTCTCTTGAGTAGTCGTCTCCTCATTTATTGAGACTCGTTGAAATGGTTTTTTTTTTCCAGAGGTGATTAATCACATATTCCGAAGCGGAATTGTGAAAGATACGATGTGACGAATTGTCGTCAAAAAGCGAATTGACTGCGTACGCTACGGTCTTCCTCTTCAAACATGAAAAATGACAACAATTTTTTACTTTACCCCAGTCCCTGACAATAGCACAATAGCCTGATTAGCAACAGAAAGGGAACGTCAGTTGACGAAAGGAGAGCCCGCAGAATAGTTGATATTCTACTCTAATATGACCTAATATGGATATTTTTGCTGCGCGCACAATCGTTAACTGACATTCCCATAGGCTTGATCAATTCTCTATCCAACTACGTGATACGTGAATTTCAAAAAAAAAGTTACGTGACTTGTGAATGTAGGGAAAATTAACCCGTGATTCAAGATCCAGACCCCCCCCTCCCCCCCCTCCCCCTTCCAGACCATGCACTAACAGCCACCTGACATTGCGGCAGGGTTTCGTTTGCGCGGCTAGCGGATTGAACTGATGAAAAACCTTGATTTCTATAGTGGATTTGTGGCCGTGGGAACTTTTTAACCAGGAATAGCTGACTCCATTTGGTGGGCTCTCAGGAAGGAAGCGTCCCACAGTTGCAATAAGATTAGGGTTTTTAATTGATATTTTTTTGTCAAATTATCTTCTCGGGTCTCAGGTCTTGTCTTCCCATACAAATCCTTATATTCCCCTCACACTGAGCTTGGGGTGCCTGTGGTGAAACAACACTGATTTGACAAATATTTTCGCTCATACAGTAGCTTAGAAATCACTTTTTGGTTCTCGTATCGGGGTGTTCAAAGCACTTAAACTCGTTTTCTATTCGAGACTTGTAGCGAAAGTGCTTCGATTTAAGAAATATTTTATTTCTGGACGTCAGTTGTGAAGAATCTTGGTGTTTTTATTGACGACAAGCTGTCGATGAACTCACACCATAAACAAAATTTGTAGTACATCATTCTATTATCTTTATATTCTATTATCATTGTATTCTTCTATTATCTTTATAACATTAAGCGAATATGAACCATGTGAGCTTTAGCCCTACTAATGGAAATGGGTCCATGGGAATTGAACCCACGACCTTCGGGTTAGATCACCGCTGCTCTACCGACAGAGCTACAAGGTCAGATGGGAGCAGGCCGTGGGAACTGGGTTCAATTCCCACCCTGGTCAGAGTTTTTCTCTGTGGGCCCATTTCCATCAGTAGGGCTAACGCTCACATAGTTCATATGGGGTATAAAACTAGTACTTCACATTACTCTAATCAGTTAAGTCTATTGAAATATAAGTGCTACACAGCCAACGTTTGTAAAAACGTAACCCTTCCTTGTACTTGTACATCTTCATTGCCGTGAACTTTAAGATCTTCAGTTCCCACGGCCTGCTCGCGTCTGACCTTGTAGCTCAGTCGGTAGAACAACAGTGATATAACCCGAAGGTCGTGGGTTCAATTCCCACCCTGGTCAGAGTTTTTCTCTGTTCTTGTGTAGGTTCATTTCCATTAGTAGGGCTAACGCTCACATGGAAGAAGGTCTTGTCGAAGCCATTCAGACTTACGGAAACAAAAAAATGTAGTAGAAGAGGACACTGGTGTCCACAAAAATTTGTCGATCGTGTTGCTTGCACGATGTAATGCACGCTGAAACACTAAAAATACACTTACCGAAAGCTTTACAAGTTTCATCTTCACTAGCTCTTACAGCAAACCTATGATCATTTCTCCAGTTTCTTTTATGGTGTGTTAGGCTAAATTTTTGTTCTCGAACACTTTCAACCCGCCATTTCTACTGTTTACTGCATGTTTTCTCTTTTCTGTTTCCGTTTAAACTCAAGCATGCGCAATAAGACCGGAACCCACGTTACCTGAGAAAATGGTGTCCATTATCCCTTAACCCAGAGTGTTTCCAGGCGCTCACCCGCTGACCAAAAAGCCCGAGGACTCTGGGTACGAGATTGATAGCTGGTCTGTTAACATCGACAATGGCTTCCTGAATGGCGTCGTTTTCATTGACCTTAAAAAGGCATAGATGATACTTTGGGGCCGACCAGACAACAATCACTTGGTTTCAATCGTACATGAGCAATCGCACGGAAAGATGTAATGTAAATGGCAGATTGTCAACTCGAGCTCTTCGCACTATTACTTGTGGGGTTCCGCAAGGCAGCATATTAGGTCCCTTGCTTTTTTCAATTTATGTTAACGATCTTCCTAACTGCCTCCGGGAGGCTTCCCCGAGAATGTTCGCTGACGATACCACTATAACCATAACTGCAAAAACTTTAACAGAGCTTAAACTTGCAATAACTCCTGAACTCAGCAACCTTAACCGTTAGCTGAGAGCCAACAAGTTGAGTCAAGTGCGGCTAAGACCGAGTTAATAATAATTGGAACAAGGCAGAGATTAAACACTCAATGTGACGAGGCTGATATACGAATTGATGACGAAATGATCAGGAGAGTATATCACACTAAATTCCTGGGTCTTACCAGTGATGATCGGCTCTCTTGGTCAAATCATGTAGACGAAATATGCACCAACGTTTCCTCAGCTATATGAGCCTTAAAACAAATACGGCACTTTATCTCAGCTAATACTGCGCTTCAAAACTATAACGCTTTAATGTTACAGCATTTTTATTATTGCAGTCCTTTCTGGGACTGCTTAATTGCCCGTCAAGTGATAAGCTGCAAAAATTACAAAATCGCCCAGCCAGGGTAATAATTAAATTACCCTTCCAACCTTCTTCTCGACACTCTTAAGTGAGAGAAGCTGTCTCTTCGACGTAAAAAACAGAAAGCACTAATTATGTATAAAACAATTCATGATCTTGGCCCGGAATATCTTCAACGCCTTTTCAGTCAACGATCGAGTTTCTGAGTATAACTTGAGAAACTTAGAAGGTAGACCTACTCTGCCCGAGCCAAATACTAATTATTTGAAACGAAGTTTCTGTTGTAGCGGGGCCTGTTTGTGAAACAATTTGCTCCAATACTTAAGAAATGCTGACTCTATTGACGCAGGTATCTGACCCAACTGATTCCCACACGGAAATCATGCAAAACAGTTGTAAAGCGTTTTCGTTTCCTTTTTTTAGCTTAACTAATAATTTTCCGCGTTTTATTTTCTAACTTACTTGCTTATTTAAAATGCGTCGCCATTCTGAGATATCAACAAAACAAGTCGTCGTTTGAACGTGGTCTCGCGGCTTCCCACCTGTGACGCAACACGCATTGGTACCTTCGTAGACGGGACAACAATGGAGGAAAGATGTGAATGTGCTTCTTTAACACATAGACCACTTTCGGTAAATTAAAATTCAGTCCTAAACAAAAGGAATCATCTCGAGGCGCTGGGGAATAAACTCATACAAATCCTTATATTTATTCCCCGGAGCCTCGAGATGATGTCTTTTGTTTCGAACTGAATTTTTATAAATCGAAATCGGTGGTACTTCCTGAAATCCGTCCGCCATTGTTACGCCTCCCACAGGTTCCTGGTCCCTGCGTTTCCAACAATCTCGCCTCTCGTGACTGCCCCAAAATGAATAGGGAGAACACCAAGCACTTGCAATCGAGGCTGAAGCATTCACGCGACCTAACATTCGTTTCTCTCGTTATTCAGTGAAGCCAAACGCAGGGATGCAACTCGGAACTCTGAGCAACCAGACACACGAATATTAGGTCACGTGAATGCTTCAGCCTCGATTGCAAGTGCCTGGTGTGCTCCCCATTCATTTTGAGGGAGTAATTCCGAGCAACCCTGAGTAACTCAAATTTGGGAAGTGACTCACTCGCTCCGTAACTCAAAATGAGTAACATCGAGTAAGACCTGGTCAGCGAGAGTTTGTGGTCTCTATTCATTTGGGTGGAGTAACTCCGAGCATACTGAAGTAACTCAAATTGAGGAAGTAACTCTGAGCATACCTGAGTAACTTAAATTCAAGGAGTAACTGCAAGGACCATTCGCTCCGTGACTGAAAATGAGTATTAAAGCAGACGTCAAGCACGCGATGCTCATTTGGAGCAATCCCTTTGGGTGAGGGTGTGGCTCATTTCTGCCACTACTACCACAAACCGTTTAGTTGAGCTTACAAGCTGAGGTGATATTGTTGGAAACGCAGAGACCAGGAACCTGTGGGAGGCGTAACAATGGCGGACGGATTTGAGAAAGTACCCCTCAAACAATGATGTGTTTTCTTGATATCTCACAAAGGCGACGCATTATGGTTAAGTCTGAGGGATGTGTCTTAATGCATGCTACCTTTGGAGAAGGATGAATGAACTGGGCCCCTTCCTACGCAAGAGGGATATAACACTCACTAAGAGACTGGGACTCACTTGACTGTTGCATTCTTGTGATTTAATGATGTTGAAAATAATGGCCTGCTCAGAGTTGATGTCAGAGTTGATCCCGTGTGATTTACTATTGTGTTCGATAATACCACATTACTTTGGCGCACACAACTGTAGCAGTCTTTGTGACACATTTATCGGCTTCGTGATGGCCTCCGCTCTTTGACCCATTCGACATTCATGCTGCGGATAGTGCAATGGCTCAACGATGGCGAAAGTGGATAAAACCTCTCGAAAATCTGTTCGTCGCTGCTGCCACAGCAGCAGCAGTAGTGAGGTTCACTAAACAATGCCGATTAGCTACTGTAAATGATCTAATAAACGCCCACTCTCAAATAAACGCCCCGTATCTAATAGACGCCCCCCTTGAGGTGTATAGTTTGTATTAGACGCCCCTCTCTAATAAACGCCCCTTGTCTAATAGACGCCCACGTGCACCCCCCAAGAATTGCATCAAAAATAAAGAAAACTCTGAGAAAATCACGCAATTTATTTAGCTTTCTTCATGTTTGACCTACAATGGCTTGCGAACAGCATCTTGTTCGATGTCTAGTTCGAAGTACGGATAGCGTTCTTTTATCTTCTTGATTTTTTGACTCAGTATGTCAGCAACTTTCTTTCGGTTTGTCCTAGCTCGGTAACATCCAGGAACGACAAGACCCACTTCACGTTTTCGTTTTCCCCAAGCTTTGACAGTGAGAGAGTTCGTTTCTGAAGCAGCCAGAAAACCAGCAAGCACCCTTGACAGCTCAATAGGGACATGCCCTGTTAAATCCAAATTTCCTTCGTCGGATGATTTTTTGTACACACCAACAGCATGAAGATCATACTTTTTTGCCTCCTCGCGGTTGTCTTTCTTGCGGATTAAAACCTCATCTAGAATTGGGGTCCACGTCACCTGGTATACATGATGTCCACGTATCACTGCCTTAAAGTTCATTTCATAGGACATGGAGAAACTAAAATTGCAGTCTGTCCTGGCCATGCTGCAAAAGTTAAATTGAAATAAACGTCCCTCTCTAATAAACGCCTCATATCTATTAAACGCTCCCCCCCCCCCCTCCCCTAGAACCCCTAAAATTTAATAGACGCCCCGGGCGTTTATTAGATCATTTACGGTAATCGACTTTTGTTGTCATCTAGAACTCTCAAATTATCAATGAAGATCAATCTGACCAGCGAAAACTTGTTGGAATTGTCAACAAGCTACTTCATACGCAACCTGACTCATCCTATCCATTTCACAGCACTCCAGATGAATTAGCTGACTGTTTTCATTTTTTATTAGGTTTTTTGTTGACAACATTGACACGATTCATCAAAACTTGGTTAATCGATGTCCGCATGACTTGGGAGGATACCCTTGTGTCTTCCTGCACCCTGGATTGTTTTGTTGTTGTGCCTATGGATGCTCTGTTCTCCATTGCTCAACCGATAGCAGTGACCTTGATCCTCTTTCTGCCTGTCTTCTGTCTACAAATCTTCATGTTTTAATGCCCGTCATTGCTAGAATTGTTAATTTGTCGTTGAAATCCGGATCTATGCCGTCTAAACTTAAAGAAGCTGTGTTAAACCATTACTAAAAAAAAACAAACAAATCTTGATCAGACGGTTTTTAAAAATTATCGCCCAGTTTCTAATCTGAGTTTTCTCTCCAAAGTAATCGGGAAAGCTGTGGTCCTTCAGCTAACCAGCTATGTGGAAGATAATCATCTTTATGAACCTCTGCAGTCGGCATACAAGAAATCTCATAGCACGGAGACCGCTCTTATTAAAGTTCATGATGATATTGTTACCGCCATTGACAGTGGTCACTCAGTCATCCTCGTTCTGCTTGTATCTGCGGCATTTGATACTGTGGACCACAGGATTTTAATACGGAGGCTATCAACTCGTTTTGGGGTTCGTAAAATAGGGCGCTCGACTTGTTTGTCTCGTAATTGTCTGACCGCACGCCATATGTAAAGGTTAAGGACACCTTATCGCGTTCATTACGTCTCACTCAAGGTGTTCCTCAGGGTTCAGTACTGGGACCGATATTGTATTCTCTATACACTTGTCCACTGGGTGTCATCGCCAAGCATCATCAAATGAATTTCCATCTCTATGCTGATGACACGCAGCTGTACATATCGTTTAAAACATGCTGTACAAATGACATGGAACTGAACAAGACCACGATTGAGGCCTGTGTTCGTGATATTGACCTTTGGGTGTTACAAAATCGACTCAAGCTTAACCTAGAAAAAACGGAGGTGCTGGCATTTTCATCTTGTTATCGTCCAAGACCGAATATTCATGATTTGACAATTGCTGATGAGTTGGTTAACTGTTCCTCAACAGCAAAGGACATTGGTGTCACACTTGATTAATCTCTGTCCATGGCTCCGCACGTAACAGTAGTGTGTAAATCTTCATTCTTTCACTTACGCAACTTATCCAAGAGAAGGAAGTTTCTTAACATAGAAAATACGAAATCCTTGGTACATGCTTTCATTACAACAAAGGTCGACTAATGTAACTCGTTGCCGTATGGTGTTCCTAAATATTTATTGCTACAGCTCCAACGAATATTAAACTGCGCTGCGAGAATAGTGTTTAAATCCAACAAATATGATCACATGACACCTCTCCTCAAGGAACTCCATTGGCTACCTATTGAACAGCGGATTTATTTAATTTAAAATTCTTTTAATCACATTTAAAGTACTCAACAAGCAAGCTCCAAATTATATAACTGACCTTCTTATACCCTATAAACCTTCAAGATCACTGCGCTCATCTACCAAAAATCTTTTAACGAAACCTGTGTTCAATCGTAAGTCATATGGTGGTGGGTCTTTTGTGTTGGCTTCAGTAGTACTTTGGAATGATCTTCCACAGTCAATAAAAGATTCGCAATCAGTGGAAACGTTAAACAGAAACTTAAGATACATTTATTCTTACAGGCTAACAGCGGACAATGATTTTTACCGAGTCTCGTTTTAAGCTGAATATTTTACTTTATTTTTCTTGAAGACAATATAGTACCATGGTGGTATGTTACTCTTTATTTATGATATTCTATTTTTTTAGAGTTATAACAGTTAACAGGTAATGGTAATAATGATAGTAATTTAATATTTTTAAAGATTACATTGTATATGATAATTTTAATTTGTCACTGTAAAGCGTTTTTGTATTATGATTATTATTATTATTATTATTATTATTATTATTATTATATATTATCTCACACACAAGGGTGTAGAGTTCAAGTGGCAAGAGGTACACCAATAGCATTTTACCAGCTTAAGTCCAGTCGTACTTCCGATGATGTCATGGCCTATTTTGATCCTCGTAGGAAAACTGTTCTGATGGTGGATGCCAGTCCACTTGGATTAGGTGCTATCCTAACCAAAGATGGTCTCCTGGTCTCCTATGCCAGCGCTGGCTATCGCGTGGGGCTGCCACCACTCCCGGATGTTCCTGCTGGGAAACCACGTCAAAGTGAAGACTGACCACAACCCCCTGTTTCCTATATTCAAAAAACTGACTTCTCAGTCCTCAGCAAGAATTGATAATTGGCGTCTGAAGTTGCAGTCGTTTGACTCTGAAGTGCTGTATTCCAGAGGTGATTTGAATCCTGCTCATTACATATCAAGACATCTTTAACGTACCTCCCACTGCGATCTGATTGCCAATTCTGCAGAGCAGTATGTTAACTTCGTTTTGACACAGGCCACACCCCAAGGAAGTGAGCAGAGATGAGATCATTCAAGCTACATCACAGGATGCCGCTCTCCTTGAAGTGATGCGTCTTATATCAAATGGCCAGTGGGACAATCTGAAGCCAGTGAATGGAGTTCATCCAAATACCCTCATAATCTTTGCCAATGTCCGGGATGAGCTGAATTCAGTGGATGGAAAAATTGTCCTTTGTGGAAATCGTATAGTCATTCCTGATGCTCCTCAGAAGCGCGTGGTAGAACTAGCTGATGAGGGCTACCAAGGATTAGTTAACACGCGCAATTTGGTAACGTCTAAGGTCTGGTTTCCAAAGATGGACCCTGCTGTTGGCAAAGTTGTCAAGAAGTGCTTTTCATGTCAGATTACCACACCAAAATCCTCTCGTGACTCATTAACGAGGACTCCCTTGCCTGAAGGTCCATGTCAACATGTTAGTGTCGATTTTTGTGAAGTAGCTGGACATTATGTTCTGGTAGTGATCGATGATTATTCAAGATTCCCTGAGGTCGAGATCGTGCATTCTACATCTGCGAAGGCAGTCATCCCTAAATTGGATCGCATATTTGACGCTTATGGTATTCCCCAAGTTGTCAAGTCTGACAATGGTCCTCCTTTTAATGGATATGAATTTGCCCAATTTGTAGAGTATCTGGCTTTTAAGCACCGTAAAGTGACTCCTCTTTGGCTTGAAGCAAACGAGGTGGAACGCTTCATGAAAGCATTTGGAAAGGTGCTCCCTACCACTACTAGTTGGAAGCAACAGATGTATCAATTCCTTCGGAAGTATCGAGCGATCCCCCATTGTACCACTGGTGTTGCCCCTGCCGCTGCCCTGTTTGAAAGACCAATCATGATAAAGCTGCCCTGCCCTGTTGCTGTGCCGTGTGAAACTAATCTTAATCCAACACTAATAAGTGAGCGAGATGCATGTCAGAAACTCAAGATGAAGAATCCTGCTGAAAGTAAAAGGCTTATCAAAGATTGACATACAAATCGGAGATCCTGGGCTGGTGAAGCAGCCAAAGCTTGGAAAGTTCTCGGCACCCTACCATCCAGTTCCACTGACAGTCACAAGCAAGAACCACAGTATGTTGACAGGCAAAGGAGGAGACCGGAAGGTGACTCGCAATTCTTTCCACTTTAGGACGTTCCTTTCGGATGAACCAGCTAGCTCCCTCAGTGATGTGGACATGCCAAGCCTCCTACTATCTCCTGTGTCAGCAAGTCAGGAAGACATCGGCCCATTGTTAGTAGACCCCAGCTCAAGTGCCAGGACCCCAAGTGATCCACAACTAAGAAGGTCTGCACGTGTGTCCAAACCACCCAAGAGGCTCATTCAAGAAATATGATCAAACACGTAGACTGACAGTTCGGTTGAGTTTAATTGCTTTGAACTCTAGTACAACTCTTGAGATAAATGATATGTCACGTATTACTTCTTTAGCAAGGCGTGATGGGTCTGTAAGAAAGAGAGTTAAACATGCGCTTGAAATGGTTGCTATGTGTATTGACTTCGTGTCCCGTATGATTTAATTTTATGTTCGATAATACCACACTACACCGGAGTAACTCAAATTGAGGGAGTAACTCCGACCGTACCTGAGTGACTCAAATTCAGGAATTTACTGCGAGGACCAATCGCTCCGTGACTCAAAACGAGGATAAAACCAGACGTTAAGCTCGCGATGCTCGTTTGGAGCAACCCCTTTGGGTGAGCGTGTGACTCATTACTGTCGCTACTGCCACAAACCGTTTAGTCGAGCTTACGATCGTTACTTCGATTGTCACGAGAGGCGAGGTTGTTGGAAACGCACAGACCAGGAACCTGTGAGAGGCGTAACAATGGCGGACGGATTTCAGGAAGTGCCACTCTTTGCTCCTTCTGAAAAGAGACGTGAATACGAGGAGCTAAACCAAGACGAAGGGGAAGAGGAAGAAAAGACTCGGATTCCGACATGGTCACGAAGTCTGAGGATGAAGACTTGAGTGAAAGGGACTCGGATTACAAAAATCCCTGGGAAACTCTGCACCAAGAAGTGGAAGAGTCACTGAGTTTAGCCTATGACAAAAAAGTCAACACCTTCTTGGAGTCAAAGTCAACACATTCTCAGTATCTCTGAAACGATAGCTGAGGCCACAGCATTCAATGCTCAGTTACCAGTTTACAGACGAAAGTTGCGAGGGCTGTATTGCACTATCGCTACTGGTTTGAACGTAAAAGGAAAGGAAAGGAAAGGAACTTTATTTTAAGTGTCTAGTCGATTTAGCGCTGGAGCACTAATTGGGGACACTGTAAAGTGAAATTAACAATCAACGTAAATCAAATAAAATGTTGGTTTTTGAGGAGATGGGAAACCGGAGTACCCGCAGAAAACCTCTCGGTGTATAGTAGAGAACCAACAAACTCAACCACTAAAGCATGAACCCGCGCATAAAGAAGTAATTAAAAACCCGAACTCGTTTCATGGAGAAAGATTCTACAGATGTTGAAGAGGCCATAGACTCGGCTGTGGAGAGAGGAGACTTTTTTTTGAACGATGGAGAAACCTCGAAACAATTCTTCACAAGCTCTGTTGGTCGGTCAGCGGAAATGTATCTAAGATAACTGGGATATATTGCTTCGTGCATCTTCAATCAGAACAGCAACATCAATGAGTTCGTTGCAAGGTTGGAGGCCATAAACACTGAGGTAATTTATTTTTTCGTTCTGTCTTCTTGTTTCAATATGTTTCATCGTTGACCCATCATTATAATTAGAAAAAAAAATAAGTAGTTAGGGTCTTCTTG
>NC_090876.1:23949763-23962263 GCF_036669935.1 Montipora foliosa
TCCGAACCCTTGCTTGGAGAGACGACATCGCCGTGAAGTTCGTTAACTGTAAAAAGAGAACGAAACAAAACAATTTCAAGAGTAGTTTTCTTGGACCTACTTTGGGTTCCACAACTTTCTTTAAAAGCAATATAATTCCGTCAAAGATGCCGCGGAGGTTTGCACATTACAATCATACAGCGCGGCAAACAAGTTGTGTCGTACCCGCGGCTATCAGGTCCATGTAGAATGACGATCCAAGAATATTTGAACGCTGTAGTCTTTAATATATTTTTTAGCTTACTTATACTCTGGCACCGTTTCAAACTATTTGATAACTATTCTTTAAAAATCTAATTGAATTCGAAACTTTTGTAGACACTGGATATCGAATACACGATACTGAATACTATTTGGCAGATACACCCTAAATTGGCGTCAGATGGTAACATGACTTCACAATGACATCGTAACTTCTGACACAACAGTTACGGCGGCAAATTTTCGTGCAAATGATAACTCGGATGTGTATAAAAACCATGGCCGTAGCTAGCGGAAGAGCAAGGGGGGCAGTTGCACCCCCAAAAAATATTCGACAAAAATTTAATGTTGACTCTTTCTGGAGTGTTGGGCAGACAATTTAAACTATTAATACTGATATTACCTCACAACCGATTCGCTCTTCTTGATTGATAAACATTTTTGAAGGAAATTAATTTGGAGAGATCATAGACTAATGAGAAAAGCTGTGTTTTCTCATGCTTCCCTGTGTGGAACATAGCACATGTTAAGATGCGTTTATATAAATCACCTCATCAATAATACCCCAATGGACTCATGCATGAGTAATTGACAGAAGACATACACAGTAACTACTAGTGCAAAGTAATGTTTATTAAAAATTAAAAATATATCTATCCACTACAGTTTCAATAAGTGTTAATCCTGTACTCTAAATGATTGTCAATTAACACCAAAATATCTCAAGATAATAGTAATCTTTTGAGAAAACCTCATGCACATGCATTAGTTACAAAATCCTAATCTGTTCATTGAATGGTTAATCTTCACGGCAGTACTTATTAAATTCTGACATAAAGGCAGCATAAATGTTAGATGAAGTCATAAAATCAGTATCCTTCTTTTGTAGCACAATCTCTTGTAAGAATAAATGAAAAGAGCCCCTGAAATACTTGACATAAAAAATAATATCCTATTACTAGGTCCACCAAGGCTTCTGCCAGGTTACAGTCACATTAGAAAAGCAGTGTCTTCTCCACCAAAAAGACTATTTCTAACTCCTCTTCAGCTTTTCAGATCCAAACTTGTAATTACTGTGGCTGAACATTTTGTCTAGTGGTGTCCAGGGCTAAAAATAAAACTGAAGAAATTTTGTTGTAAGAGAGAACAAATTGCCAAGACATTACTCAGCTTTTCACACTCAAAAAGATGCTAATACCGTGGATGAAAAGAATAGTTTTAACTAGACACCTTGAGTTGTGACAAGCTCAGTGTGAGGGAAAGACAACATGGCCGACATAACATAAGGATTTATATAGCAATCATTTAATGGAGATTTAGTCATCTCACAGAGAACCATCTCACCATTGGGAAAAATTATTGTCACCAGCCAACGCGCTAACAGAATATTATCAAGCTGTGATGATGGCCATGCTAGGAGAATGAAGAATATCTTTGGGGCGAATTGACTGCTGGTGAGAGTTCCAGGTGACAATGACTGGCATCTGATAACCCATTAAATAAATATATGGACAACTTGCCTCACTGAGAATAACCGCACATAACTTTAGATCTCCCAAAAGTAATGGACAGATTGCTGTTAATAATTGAGGGTACGAAGCGACTATGTCGCGGAAAGATGTGACTTATTTTGGAACGAAATGACCATGAACGAAGAGACAATACCTCCAGCTCAATTCAAACCAAAGTAGATACTGTTGACTATTATAATACATAAGAAACGCTGCCTCTTGATTCATCAAAACCGATAGATAATAGATTCATTAAGAGTACTGAATTTAACATTACAGAGATTAAATGCTTACTGCGGTCGATTGTTTCTCTTCGATAACTTTCTTTATCTGATGCTGATCCTGTATTCAATCCTACTGACAAAACCAACTTATTTAACAACTATTTTCACTCAGGTTTTAATCATGTTGATAATGAACCTCCTCTACATTGGTTGCCATGCAAATGTTTCTGTTCATGAGTGCTTATCTCATATTACACTGCCTGTATCTGATGTCTTGACTACTCTGCACCATCTTAATCCTTCAAAGAGTCCTGGTACTAATGGCATACCCTCTCTACTCCTAAAGAATCTCGCACCTCAAATTAGTAACTCTATTACCTATATCAGTTAAAAAATCCCTAAATGATGGAATTTTCCCAAGTAAATGGAAGAATTGTAATCTTATCCCTGTTTTTAAATCTGACCAGAAAGATGTCTCAAATTATCGTGGTATTGCTTTATTACCCATCCTATCTAAAGTTTTAGAAAGACAAGTTCACACGAGATTATACCAACATGTCTCAGGATTCCTGTTCTCCCAACAGCACGGATTTAGGAAACAGAGATCATGTATTACGCAGCTCCTTCACTAAATTTGTTCACACAATGGCCAAATCGCTCGATGATGGTATCCACACTGATGTAATATATCTTGACATGGATAAAGGCTTCGATAAAGTTCCTCATGAAAAGCTGCTGCGCCAATAAGTTGATTGAAATCTCAGAACGATCGGAATGTAGCTAGTTTTAGTTATTAACCGAAGACAAGAAGGAAAAAAAGCGAGCGCTACAACATTGCACACGAGTTTATAAGAGCCGGAACGAGAGCCGGTACAAGGAATAGCATAATAAGGAGGCATGCAAGCTATGCGAGCTATGGTGATATAATCAGCGAAACAATACAACAATAACGCGTGAGTTATGGCGCGACTTCTTCCGCTTATCTAAGAAGATAAGAGTTATCAAAAGTAAATTGAAGGCAACGTTACGGAATAAGCCTTCAGAGGAGTGAAAATCAGCTAACTCAGATCGTTCTAAACACTAGATAACATAGTCTTTAAGGTAAGCTGGGCGACATATTGGGCGGGGCGCACCGGCGTGGACCAGGATCCGTGGATGAAGAGGAAGACTCCTCAGGAACAATTTCTTCAGAGGCAGGAGGAGACTCGGGCGCGGGTAGGCTGGTGCTATGGGGCTCCAGCGGAGAAGCAAGCTCCTCGGGAATCAGAGCTGGAGTGAAGTTCTGAGGGATTTCAGTGATGGGGGCGCGAACGGGCTCCTCGTCAACATACTCGGAGGGAACGAGGACCTCGTTAACGACTTCTTGCGGGACGGTGTTGTAACGGCGGGGAAGGTTAAACGTGGTCTCCGTTTGGTCTGGAACACGATAACACTCAGATAGCTTGACGCGGTATGAAGTAGAGCGCAGCTGAGAGCCTGTGAATTTCCGCACGTTGCACCATAGGGCATGGATGGAGACAACGAGGTACTGACTGCGGGCGTAAGTCTTGGAGCCATCAGAGGTAATGTAAACCAGATCACCGACCTGTAACGACGCGGGAGGGAGAGGACGGCAGCCTGGGGCTTTGGAACGCTCACTTGCTGGGTGGGTATGGAGGCGTAAGGAGTGCTGCTTTTGGAGGAGTTGGAGATCGGACAAAGGGATCTGAGAGTTAGTGAATTGATCACGTTGAAGCCACATTTCGTGGACGGATAGCTCTCTGTTACGGATGCGGGTGTTGAGGTTGGCTGTCGCTACGGCTAAGGAATTCCAAAGTGGAGTAATTGGACACCCCTCTGGATAAATACGGAGTAGCTCATAACCAAGTTCAGCAACGCATTTCTCTGTTACAGGATTCTTGTCTGGGTTTTGTACGTGACCACCTTCCACGGTCAAGCCAAACTGACGAAGGATTTCGTCGTTGTGCAGAGAGGCGAAGCCAAGGACAGTGTCTACCCTTATGACGGAAGGAGGGCCAGCTAGCGGGCGAAGCTTAAGGCTACAATCGCAGGAGACCGGAGCGAAGGGATTCGCGACGTTTATCATTCAGTAGACAAGAAGTGGCGAAGATATGTGGAAGTCTCACGGATGATAAGAACCAGCTGACGGTAGCGTTTTATAACGTCCGCGGCGAAGGAAATACCGAGGGCTTCTGGTGAATCAGAAGTAGACTGCTCGACGAGGCTTGACGGGAAGAGGAGCAGAGGTGACAACACTGAGAGCTTCGATCCAGGGCATTGTCGAGATCTAAGGCAAAGAAGTAACGCAGCGACACCAGTTTCATTTGGTGACGAGATGGATGACCCAGTTTTACGTGCAAGGCGGAGAGAAAGCCATCTATGACGGAGCGGGGGATAACTATACACTCGCGAGGTCCAGCAAAAGGCTCCTCACGTCTCACAACAAGAAGACCGACACGGGAAATGGAAACAAAGTGCAGGTAACGCTTGACGTCTTTGATGTTGTTCAGCTTCTTGGAAGGGCGGATGCCTTGTTTGAGGTGAGAATGAACACGCCTTAAGTCTGGACATTCCAGTTGAACTCGGAGCTAGGCTGACAGTCGACAACAATGAAGTCACACTAGGACTGGAGGAGAACTGACCACGGAAGAGCGTCTCAAAGGCTTGGACGTATGGTTTGCTATCCGTCAGCACGTATGACTTGGACTTGGATTGGATTATATAAGGGGCGAAGTGCTTGAGAGCTGTCGCAATTGATAATGCTTCTATCTCTCAAGGTAAATAGGAGGCTTGTTGATTTTTGAACTTGGAACATCGGTCACGATCGAGAGTTGATCATCAGGCTTTGGAAGGGTGATAGATCTGTTGGAAGCAAGAGCCTCTTGACAGGAGCGGAAGCTTGTCAGCAGGTCATCAGACTAGGAAATTGTGTCTTGAGATTGATGGCTGGCCGTGGGGGACTCAAGCGGGGCAAGGAATTTGGCGGTATCACTTAGCACTCGGCCAAGCATTTTGTAGGAACCGACGAAAGCACGGAGACCACGGGCGTTCTTGGTCGGGTCACAGGAAGTCAACGCGGCCACGCGACGAGGGGACGCTCGGATTGAGCCCCGGGACCATATACAGCGGAGTATGGTCGTAGAAAATGGGCATATTATGGTCTTGGTGGCAGAGAGGCGAAGATTGGATCGGTCTAGAGCCGAGAGGACTTTCCTCCAATTGGAGAGGACTTCCTGGCTATCTTAGCTACACAACCTTCCTGGAGAAGATCTCCCAAGACACGACACATAAGTTCTTCTAAGGCTGTTTCAGATCCAGGGATTCCCATGGCACAGCGCGTGTACACGCGAACACCCTTGACGGGGGTGACTACGCCACAGTATTTCATGGAAGCTTTGGCGAGGGGGATCGGGTAGAAAGCTTTGGACAAGTCAAAGAAGATGATGTGTTTTCAGCAAGCGATCTTGAGGAGGGTGGAGTCTACGTCGGGTATTAGCGAGGGTTGGGGTTTGTTATAACGGGCTACGTCTGTGAAAGCTGTAACCAAGCGAAAGTCGCCATTCTTCTTCTTTACCAGAAACGACGGGTTTAAGTACTCGATCACTACCTTTAGATCTTCTGGACGACTAAACACTCCTTGAGACTCTAGCTCGTCAAATTTTGTTTGGAGTATATCCAGTTGGTCACGCGAATAATGTGGGACGCGCCCTTTTACGTTGGAGGGGGGGAGGAGGGGGGGGGAGGGCTCGACAGGACCCATGTGCACAACTCCTTCAATCGGACCGGCAGCTCCATTGCAACCCAAAATGTTCGGATCGAAGACGGTTTGGAACTCTTTCAGGAGAGAGCTGAATGCAGCTTTCTCGAAGGGAGACATCAAACCGTCCGGGTCCACCTGAACGGACTCAGAAGGAGAAAGACGAGAAGCTGTTAACCTTGGTGAGTCGGTGACAAGGGCTGAAGAGGAGACTCTGGGTGAGTCCGGTACAGCAAGGCTAGCTTGACAGAAGTGGTCGTTCTTACGAACGAGCAGGGGTTCCTCAGTGTTGAATAAGAGTCTTAGCTTACAACCGACGGCTTGGATGATGTGAGGCTGAGGCCAGGCGTGAGTGGGTTTGCGGTGACTGGAAGAGACAGAATCCGTACGGGGTTCGATGGCAAGTGTGGACTCGTAACTGAGATCTGCGGGCGCGTCGACCTCAAGGAACTCCCCGGGCCAAACGGTGGTGTTCACGTTTGGTGCACGAAGGAGATGACAGGCTCTTACGGCGTGATGGACTCTAGAGCCTTGGGAACAGCCATGGGGGGTACGTCACAGCGGGCGATAATAATCTCACTTTTGGCGGGACGGACTGCAATGTCGTTGGAGGTCATAAAGGCAGTTCCGGCCAGAATATCGACATCCAGATCTTCAACCACGAGGGCTTCCAGAGTGAAAGATCTACCACGGCGGATCAGACGAAGGCGAGCCTCACCCACCACAGATAACGGTGTACGTCCATCAGCCTGCAAAGCGGTTTGGGTGCTTTTGGTGACCTTAGCTCCAATTTGTTTAGCTAGGGAAGCCCTCATCATGTTAGTCTCTGTCCCGGTATCGATTGTGAGACGCAAGGGATGGTGGCTATAAAAGGCGTGAAGGAAACGAGATTGGGACACGTTTACTCGACGAGAGACAGGAGGTTCCATAGTTGGTAGGACCAAACCTACGGAGGAAGGGTAAACCTGCGTACTAGACGGCTCATAGTGATCTGACGGATCTGCCTGGTCAAGGCTCTACTGGTAATTTAACAGGTCTCGTGCGGTTGAAGACCAGCTACTTGGCGGATCTTAGACATAAAGAGACGGACGTAGTCTGGTAGGAATTTACAGTTGGTGAGGAAATGAGAACGAAAATCAGGGCGACCGGCTTGCTGGCAGAGTGGGCAAGACTTGAAGGCGCGCGGCTTAGGCAGAGGTCTGCGTCGAGCGGAGAAAAACGAGCGGTGGTCTGTAAGAGGGGCGGAGCATAAGACCTTTGATTCTTCACCGGTTTGGGGTTCGTCAAGTAACGAGTCGAGAGCTTGAGAAATTTCAGGTTTCACCGAAGCCAGAGTCCTACTTCGTAGCTCATTTCCATATCGCTGCTTCACGACCCGAGGGAGGCTGGGGTTGGAGTAAGCGTAACCATGTGAAAACATCAAAGTTTTCATGAGTCGGTGACATTTCTTCGTCGAAAGGAGGTGTTTCGCCATGCTAGAGGTAGTGAGAAGGTTGTCCTCATTGAAGGCCATTAAGCTTTGAAATAAATCCTCGGGGCGTTGATCGGGCTTCAATGAAATGTACGCAAGGTCCAAGAAACGGGAGCCAGTGAATTGCAAACCGTAATGTTGTCAAATTGTTTGCCAAACGCCGTTAATAGACGTTGAGGTCTTAACAATGGAGTTCCTGGAAACAATCGGGGTATAATTTGCGATTTGCCCGAGCATCATTTCCAAATGTTTTTCCTTTTGAGCGGCAGTTCTTCTTCTTGCCGTTGGAACCGATTCGGGATCGTTGGTGAAAGCGCTAAGGGGTGAAGCGTTTGTTTTTTTACCCAACAACGATCCGTCAGTAAGGAAATCAGCAAAATTTGGGTCGAGGGATAGAATGTATTTCAAGTTGTTCTCCCAGGCTTCGATAGACTTCGATAGACGGTTAGAAATGAAGAACACTTTGGCGTCCCTGTCTTTGTGGGTTCTTTGAGACCGTTGCGCTGCCACCACGCCAATAAGTTGAGCGAAATCTCAGAACAATTGGACTGTAACTAGTTTCAGTTATTAACCGAAGACACGAAGGAAAAAAGGCAAGCGCTACAAGATTTCACAAGAGTTTATAAGAGCCGGCTAATTACATATGCGCGTACGAGGAATAGCATAATAATGAGGCATGCAAGCTATGCGAGCTATGGTGATGGTCGGTAAGAAGGATCCACTCTTGGCATGGTTAAGGAGATAATGATCTTGCTAACAGACGACATAGAACTGTGATTGATGGATTTTCTTTTGACTGGAGATGTGTCCCTTCTGGTGTTCCACAGGCATCCATTATAGGCCCCCTCCTTTTCCGCATTTTTATGAATGACATTGCTGACAATATCAGTACTGACACAATTATCCCCCTTTATGCAGATGATACTAAATGCTATAAGAAATTGCTTGATCCAGTTGACCAAGCAATTCTTGAGTCTAACCTGATCAATACAATTGTATTGGAGTGAGTTATGGGGTATGGGGAATGTTTTATAATGCCCCTAAATGTAAACATGTTAGTCTTACTAAAAAGCAAAATCCGTTAGAAACAACATATTTTCCTGCAGGCAATATATTATCTAAATCTGCACGTGAGAAACACCTGGGTGGCTTGGTTTTTTTTTCTTTTTTTTAATTGATAGCAAGCTATTTTAGTTAATAGCAAGCTCTCCTGACATGATCGCAATGTAAACAAAGTAAATAAAGCTAATAAAGTGCTACGACTAATTAGAAGAACTTGTGGAACCCACGCTAACACTGATGTTATCAAAAAGCTTTATATTCATCTTGTTAGACCACATCTTGACTATGGTCTCCCCATCAGGCCCACTTAAGCAATATGATTGAAGGTGTACAGCGTCGTGCTACCATATTCTGATCGTTTACTGAAAACTGGCCTGATGTCACTTTCCTCGAGAAGAATCTACTTGGATTTACTTTTCTTATTTAAATGTATACACGGTCAATATAACCTTGATGTGTCTGGTTATCTACAGTCTTATGAACTCGAACATGAATCTCATAATTTAAGAAACAATGAACTAATGTTTAAAATTATTTATGCTAGAACTGACACATTCAAAGTATTCTTTTTTTCCTATAGTTGTACGTTTATGAAATAGGTTACCTATATCTGCCAAAAAAGTGACTCAGTTTCTAAGTTCAAACAAGAGTTAAAGTTGTTTTGTCTTCAGATCGATCGCCATGACTGATCTTACATTTTTTATTTTTTATTTAATAATTTTTATTATTTATTTATTTATTTTTTATTTTTTGGCAGCCTACACTTGTTAGAGAAGATCATTCCTGTTCTGTGGGCTTCCAACAGCATACTCGTTTTAGTGTTATAGTTAAGTAAACTATATGTACACCTTTAATTTGCTTCTTTGCTGTGAAATAAATAAAGTAAAGTAAAAGTAAGTCGATCATATCCAGAATTTGGAACGACTACCACGAATTCATCAATATCGTCCCTCAGCAAAAGAGAGCCCATGGCACAGGTTCTACTGGATAACTGAGGACTCTAATACATTGGTGAAAAACCGATCAAAGTGGTCTTCTAGAGTACAATTACGGTGAGATATTTGCACTCGTTTTGGGTGTTATTTGTACTCTGCCACTGCAGTTGAATAATAAAATTCGATATCCAGGTAAACGGTGAAAAAGTGAAGTGAAACGATGCGAGGTGCGTCTCCCAAGGGAAGACCCTTATTTAAGCTAACGGTAGAGTATGCCTAATTTAATTTCTCTTTTTCGTAGGAATTCCGATTCCGGTATACAAGCTTGCACAGTGTTTCCAGATCACCCTGCAGAGGCAGCTGTGGGACCAGGGTACTTCCATAATATCGTTAGGCCAGTTGTGAAAGACAGAATTGTAACCCTTCTTCACATACACCCAAGCCATACCCCGTTGACAATTTATCTATAACCACGTTGTCCGTGCTAATGATCTACAGCAAGCCATGGCGCCCCTTTTCTGACCTTCCATTAAGTCATAATTATTAAATTGCTTTTCTAAAATACTCTAAAGCCATAATATGAAATATTTGTCAAAGCTATTCAGGCAAGATGTTGGTCACTGATTATCGCTCGAGATATCTCAAGGATTTGAGATTAGCAGGGTTGCCGGGTTTCCTCTGCAGGAAAGCCCTGAGGACCTCTATTTGTTTGCTTGCGACCCCTTGTGACGTGAGTATCCACGCTTCCCCAAGTAACAAGTAACGACCTTGTTACCCCAAGGTGCACTTCAATTGTTCCTCTTTATGAGAGCCTTACCAGTCTTTTATGGCTGTCCTGGCCAGCTACTTCCGAAGGTGGTGGTGCGCCCTCAGGAATCGCCTCGCCAGCCCAGTCCACCTCAGCTCTCACATACACGTCGGTAAAAACTACTCGCCTCTTTAGTTTTCTCAATTTTTGCTGTCGTTTCCATAGGAACTGTTCTTAGCGGTTGCCTGCTACTAGTGGTTGGCAGTTTGAACTGAATCTCGAATGAATCGTGTGAGAAAAATCCTCAAATTGGAATTTTATTATGTCAGCTTTTTATATTCAAACTAACACAAGTTCTCTTAACCCACAGCCATGATTATGCTACTTTTCTTACGTAACATTCTCACCAATACAGTAATTGATTAGATGTTTAATTGAATGGAAATTGCAGAGCATTCCAATCGATGTGCAAGATAAAGCTTATATTTTCGACCTTTGCAGTGCAAAATATAGGGGAAGATATTAGAAACCTTTAGCTCCGACGTTTTCGGGATAAACCGCAAGCGTCCGCGAACCGCGGTTTGCGGTTAGTCGTTTGTCGTTAGGGGTTTAGCTCGATTTTAAACTTTGTAGCAAGCCTTTCCTGTTATGATCATTAGAATAACGGATTTTTCATTGCTACAGCTGCTCTCAAACCAAACAGCTCAAATTCTCCCAAAACGTATATTTCATCTTCAAAATTGTTCCCAATCAGGAGGAGCCCATCACCCAGAGCCTCCATCCAGACTTCATCCTTGAGTCAACCTTTGCCCGTATCTTTTTATTTTTAGAATATTTTGTGAGACGAACGCGATCACTGGTGCGTGACTGCTTGTGACGTAATACAATAACTTTGTTCTAATTGGACGGCATAATGAATTCGCGGGAATTCGAACTTCTAAAAATAAAAAAGATAGGGGCAAAGGTTGTCTCCAAGGGTTTATAAGGGAGATTGAGGCTCCGGGTGATGGGCTCCTCTTCCCAATAGATTGCAAACAGATGTAACAACATGACTGATATGGTCAAACGGGAGGTCTGATTGATCTCTGGTTATAAAACGCTGCCGTAAATCACTTACCGCACGAACGGTGTCTTGAAGTTGAAACTCGAACCGCAGACTGCAACCGTGACGGCAAGGACAAGATCACATGATTTCCCGAGGTTCGCGGTACATGTATTGCCCAAAAAATCCGTTGCTAAGGGTTTCTATTTACGTAGGAGGTTTTCCCATGACAAGAAAGAGCAGGATTTGAAACCCGAACGTAGGGCCCTAACTACAATAGCCACCCTTTGAAACAATTAATAGACTAGAGGTTCCATATTGGAAGTGAAGTGCTGCCCCGTGATATCACATGGTCTTGAAGATGGTTGGAAAATTATAATCAATTAATGTTGTAGAAATACGCAAGTTTGTTGTGGAATTCTTTTGTACTTTTTAGTTGAGGCTTGATTTTTATCTTGACGCATGCATTTTTAAAACTTCTCACTTGCTTATTTTTGAAGGCAGTAGTTTCTAACAGACGCAAACACAAAAGAGTAATATTAACTTGCATTGAACGATTTATTTTTACTGGTGCATTTGATTTTTTTTCACTCATTGTAGATAATCTACTACTTGCAATAAATTCTAATGAAATAATTGTAAACAACAATTCATCTTCTGATAAACTTCTATCAAAACTTGATTAAACGTTCGCTACCATGATCAATACTTCCCGAAATACTTACATTTACACCTGACATGACAAGCTACTGTAACTTACCCTTTTTAGAAAAAGGCTTCCCTTCGAACGCTTTCCTTTGCATCAATGATTTTGAATATATAACACTCCCTTCAAACGCTTCCTTTCGCATTAACGAATGTACTCAAAACAAGAGATTATGAGCAATCGCAGATTCACGTCTGTCAAACATGAATTCACCAATCGCACGCTTTGTACTCAGTGGGGCCTAGGAATTGCTAACAAACAGATAACCTGAAGTCGAGGTATCAGAGCATAAATAGAAATAGAAGGCTGCCCTCTGCGGAGAGCAAAAAAAAAAAATTCTAATCTCAGTAAAATATCAATCAAATTACCTTCGCGTTTTTTTTCCTGATGCCGTAAATAGTCAAGCCCCCCAGCAGTGATCCGCAAAAGAAGAAAAATGCCACGATTACTGCCAAATAAAGCCTGGTTTGTTTGAAGATTTCAGCTCTATATTCAGTAACTGGAGCATCACCAAGAGTCATGCTGTAGATCGGAAGGGAGGTCAGCTGCGAAACTACAATGCCGAAAAACCAGATCATGCAACAACAGAACATAGCCTTTTTGTTACTTTTCCATGCGTAGTATTTCAGGTCGAAGGCAATCGCAAAGTACATATTCGCCAACAAACTCAGCATTGATGCAACGTTAAGAACAGTGAAGAGACGATCAGAAAAGGTGATCGCAAATGCAAAATTCGGTCCTCTGAACCAATCGACCTCCAATACCGTGTAGAGCAAAAAAAATGGCATGCTGATAGCTGCGTTT
>NC_090876.1:23969763-23974763 GCF_036669935.1 Montipora foliosa
TATACATGAATTTGAAAGGGAGAGTCTAGAGGTTAACCCTATGAATAAAACTCTCCTAAAAACAACAGACAAACAATAAAAATTACAACTTTAAAAAGGATTTGAGTTTACATTTAAAAAGTTCAAGGGAACCGGCTTCAACAACATTACTAGGTAAATTGTTCCAGTGACTAATTACATTGTTAAAAAAAGAATATTTAAAACAGTTAATTCTAGATAATTTACAATAAAGCTTATACGAGTGATTTGCCCTAGTGGATTTGACTTTAGCGAATTGAAAGAATTCCTCAAAATCCAAGTGTGATAAGCCAAACACGATCTTATAACATTCAACAAGAGAGGAATATGTTCTACGACTGGACAAAGATGGCCAATGTAACGAGTCACAACGCTCTTCATAAGACATATCACCTCTTTTTTGCCTAAGAGCTAATCTTGACGCGCGTCTTTGCACGCTCTCTATTGCATGGATATCTTTGACAAGATATGGGTTCCAGACTGGAGCAGCATACTCTAGAAGTGGTCTGACCAATGTTTTGTAAAGCAACGAAAAAGTTGTTGTATTAGCTGTTCCAACAGACCGTCTTATTAGCCCTAGGACTTGGTTCGCCTTATTCGCCATAGTACTAATATGTTCACTCCAAGTAAGATCTTTTGATATAATAATTCCAAGATCTTTAAAGCTCTTGACATCTTTAAAGGCCGTACCTAGTTTATAATTCGTAGTCGATTTGTCACGAGAATGCGTTATTCGCATTGCTTCACACTTATCCTCATTGAAACGAAGTTGCCATTTTTTCGCCCATTTACCAAGATTATTCAAATCAGTTTGAAGATATTGTTCATCGAGACTAGGGTTGCGAAGCTCTCTGTAAATCTTTGTGTCATCCGCAAATAATTTAATTTTTGAAGAGACACTATCAACGATATCATTTATATATGATAGGAATAAAATTGGACCAAGAATAGTTCCCTGTGGGGTACTAGATATCACAGGTGCCCAATCAGAAAAAGTCCCTCTTACAACAACTCGTTGCTTTCTGCACGTGAGGAAATGCCTCAACCAGTTAAGAAGTTTGCTCTCAATACCGAGGCTATATAACTTTATGAGTAGACGCTCATGAGGAACACTATCAAAAGCCTTTGCGAGATCAAGAAATACAACATCTGTTGCTACAGATGAATTCCTAGATCTGGCGAAGTCATGAAAAGTAGAGAGTAATTGGGTCACAGTAGACCTACCCTGCAAAAAACCAAATTGGTTTTTATTTATCACGTTATGGTCTTGCCAAAATGACGTTAACCTATCGCGTACAATTTTTTCGCTGATTTTACATATCATGGATGTAAGCGAAATTGGACGATAATTCTCCCTCAAGTGCTTAGAACCTTTCTTATGAAGTGGGACAATGTCAGCTGATCTCCAATCTTCGGGCAAATGGCCCAGCACGAAAGATTTGTTAACCAGAAATGAGATCGAGGGCGCCAATTCGAACGCACATGATTTTAAAATTACTGGTGAAATTCTGTCTGGACCCGGGGACTTGTTCGTTTTAAGAGACTTAAGATGCTTTAAAATTTCCTCAGTAGTACAGGAAATATAATTAAGTCTCTCACAAACTAAAGGCTCTAAAGAAGGCAAGTTGGTGAAGTCCTCAGAGGTAAAAACAGATGAAAAATAGGAATTAAAACTACTAGCAATACTCTCATCGTCAATCAGTTCTTTGTCACCAACCTTTAAAGATACCAGAGTGTTCGTACCGTTACGTTTGCTTTTAATATCAGAGGTCATATTGTTGATATACGTCCATCGAGCTGAGTTACATTCTCTCTTTACGACATTGTTCAGTTTTCTGTACTTCTCCCAAAGGGCTGGATTGCTGCTTTTTCGCGCTTTGTTATACAACAATTTCTTTTTTCTGCACAACCTAATGAGATCCTTTGTTATCCAAGGTGCATTACATTTTTTCTTGCCCCGACGCACGGGTATGCATTCATCCATAGCCGTAAATAAAAGATCTTTCCAGCAAGACCAGTTGTATTCAATGTCATCATCGAAAAAAGCACAGTTCCAAGGAATGCAAGCCAATAACATCTTTAGGTGTGCCCAGTCAGTTTTGCCATATGAACAAAAACATTTCCGAGATTTACGCTGGGTGTAGGGTGATCTTAAGATCTCAAAACTAAGAGAGTTATGGTCGGAGAAGCAATCGCCAACAACAAGACGATCAATGATATCTGGCGAGGATGTGATTAACAAGTCTAGAATATTTTGGTTCCTTGTAGGCTCACTGACCAGCTGTGTTAAGAAATTGTCCTGAATTATATCAATTAAAAGGGCGTGATTGTGAGATTGTTGTAAAGCTCTATTGCATGACCACTCGATCTCCGGCAAGTTAAAATCTCCAACCAGAATTAAATCCGCGGTTGAATCAAGTCCTTGAATAAAGGTCTGAAGGTCTTCCAAAGGCTTAATATCACTTCCCGGGGGTCGATAAAACACGCCGATAGTTATCCGTCGGTTGTAAGATAAGAGCACATCAACAAAAAGCATTTCAGAGTCGCACGGATGAGTCGGACGAAGAGAAACAGTAATGTAATCACGTACCGCAATGAGTACACCACCGCCATGGCGGCCATTAATCTTACGATCTTTTCTAAAAACAGTGTAGTGAGAGGGAAAAATCTCGGAGTCAAGAATCGAATGGTCCAAATGCGTTTCAGTTAGTACAATTAGATCGTAGTTCCGTTGGTACATTGCCAGTTCAAGTAGGTTAACTTTGTTGACAATACTGCGAGCGTTGGCGTAAAATGTTCGCAAACCACGAAGATCAGGGCCATCTTTCCGTGACTCAGAACTGACAATTCCGCTCGGTGGACCAGGATTTGGATGGACGTCGCCACTTCTGAGGAGAAGCGGTAATTGAAAACTCGAAACAGAGTTTGGATAGTAGGCAACTCGCGAAGAAAAAAACCCCTTGCGACTGACAAACGACGTATCAAAACCTTTAGGCTTCCATGGCATTTAACGCTGGTTATCCGTAACCATGCTTCGAGCAACTCGAGCTTGTTCGGTGACGCCCCCAGGGACTATGCCATTGCCAAGCAGATAATCAGTGACAGCCTTTTTCTTTTGTGGAACAATTTCTTTGAGTTAGTGAAAAATAAATTACCAGATCTTATCGTAAAGGTAAAAGAATGCTTAGTCATAGGGAGCCATTACACACAAGTGACACTTTACCGTGTTACGTAACGCCCAAGAAACTGCATTGCGTAAGCACTAGACAAACATATGCCCAGTTTAGAGCACAAATTTACAAGCTTGTGGCAATAAGAAACACTCCTGGCAGGCAGCTCTGAAATTTCAGCTTTACACCTCGAAAGAACCACTTTATGCCGAAAAAAGATTTATTCAAGAAAACCGCTTGTTCATGCCCGTTCTAACCTCTGGTTAGGATTTGTTTGCGGTTGTCCAGGATTCATCTCTACCTGCCAGTTGGGGTTCTTAATAGTGTTTCTGTTAACTTTGAATTGTTTCTTTCACATTTTTGAAAATGGGGTGCCTTTAAACTAGCACGGTGGCCTCATGGTTAGTGCGCTCGACTCCGGATCGAGTGGTCCGGGTTCGGGGCCTGGCAGGGGACATTGTGTTGTGTTCTTGGGCAAGACACTTTACTCTCACGGTGCCTCTCTCCACCCAGGTGTATAAATGGGTACCGGCGTAATGCTGGGGGTAACCCTGCGATGGACTAGCATCCCATCCAGGGGGGAGTACAAATACTCCTAGTCGCTTCATGCTACAGAAACCGGAAATAAGCGCCGGCCTGATGAGCCTTCTGGCTCGTAAGCGGAGACTTACTTCCACTATAAACAAAGCATTTACATTTTTCTTTTTTTTACATTTTTACATGCATGTGATAATTATTTCGAGTCGATTACAAAAACAATACAGTGACTATTTTTAGTAACACCCGGCCGTCAATCATTAGCTCTTGAAAGAAGCAATCAACTTCACGACAAAGTAAACTTTCCGGTCCGGATGGATTTTTTGCCTGATTTTACTTGAATTCAAAAATGTCCATACACAAGAGTTCTTTGAACAACTTAAGTGACGAATTACACAACTACAAACAGGACTATTCATAAGAAGTAAAATTGTAGAAAATCGCTTTTAATTTTGTCAATAATTGGAGGGTTCACAATTTGTAAGTGGGAAAACTTTAAAGAGGGTCCACAGTACGTTTTAACAAAGGCAAAACACTGCAACATAATAGAGAAACCCCTTTTGTGGGGTGTTTGAAAAATCAATTACCAGATCTTATTGTAAAGGTAAAAGAGTGCTTAGTCGTAAGGACCCAAGTGACACTTTACCGTGTTGCGTAACGCCCAAATTAAAAACTGAATTCTGTGCGCACTACACTGACCAAACATATGCCCAGTTTTGAGAACAAACTTACTGGCTGGCGGCAAATGGATTGCGGCAACAAGTACGAACAAGCCATGTCGATGATCGCACCGATAGTCTGGCCTCCAGGTTTCTGGATTTACTTGATTCTCATAATTTAATTCAACATGTTTCTGGCCCTACTCATAAGGATAATCACACGCTGGATTTAATGATCACTCGAGCGTGTGATGACATTATTGAGAGTTGGTCAACCTTGAGTCCTCATTTGTCTGACCACTCAGCTATCCATTCAAAATTATCACTTGAGTCCTCATTTATCACTTGCCAGGCCATGTCCACCAAAAGTTAAAAAACAATATCGGAAAATTCGTGGTGTTGATCTAATTGAATTTCGCAACGATGTCATGGCTTCCACACTTTTTTTCTCACCTGCATCTAATGTGAATGATTTATGTGATCAATATGATAGTGAATTGAGCACGGTTGTTGACGTGCATGCTCCATTGAAAACATGCTTTGTAACCCCTCGTCCATCTGCGCCGTGGTATTGTGAGGAAATTGCCACAGAAAAACGTAAACGTCGTAAATTGGA
>NC_090876.1:23979763-23994763 GCF_036669935.1 Montipora foliosa
TACTTTTGTCAGTTATGTAAAAAGGAATCAAGGCATAGAAGGCAACAATTATTAGCAATTTGGTCCTATAAATAAAGGAGTATTATCAGTTACTTTTTCCATTGTGTGCAATAGAGCGGTTTTCAATTGAGTGTCGAAAGTAATTAGTGAATTACTTTGGTTTATGCATGATTACTTCGCTCAGCGATTGTTTCAAAGTTCTCGCGCCACTTTTTGAACCAATCAGAAGTGAAACCAAAACCAATTGTGGCTCGCGCGTGCACATTTTCCCGCGCTTTGTGTCGGCTACGTGTAATTACTTCGAGTTTTGATTGGTTTACTGATTGCCTCTGCCCTTTTTGATTGGCCAAAGTAATTACTTTGGTTTTGGTTTTACGACACTCGATTGAAACTCGCTCTAACCTGCACCAAAACGCTTTGGCTGTTGATCACACACGAAGAATGGTCCACATCAAAAAGCTTCACCACCTGAGTATGTTTATTGAACTATTTGTATGACATTGTACACAATTTACGGATAAAGGATTGGATTTCTCACGATGATCCCGACGTTTATGATTTTTACAAACCATTTGAGATTTAAAATAATCAGGATGGAAACTAGAAGGGTGGCAAACAGAATTTAAACTGTTACATTATGAATCGGCTAAATCACGACTAGCTATTGTTTTGGATTTATTATATCGACTGTTTCAAAAAGAAGGACGGGCACTCGGAGACCAGTTACGATGGGATGGATACATGGACATAAGGGATACTAGGACACTGGTATGTGGAAACGCCAATTTGCGCTTAAAAAGAATAGTATTTCCAGGAAAGGCCATTCCCTTTTTTTTTTCGTTTAGCGTCGAATGCGTTTCCTGATATTGGGTCGGTCGGTCGGTCGGATTGAAAAAAAAAACCCAAAAAAAATCACAACTAGTCTCGGAATCGGAGACCTGCTACGCCAGCATCATTGCTGCGGAGCTGGAAAACAACAAGACGTAAACCCAAAATCAAGATGGCGGAAACGTTTGTTGATGTTATTGTAAAATTAAGACAGTGTGGGAAAGAGGATCCACCACCGAAACTCTTATGCGACATAAAAATGGTTTAACTACATCGGTACTTTTTTATTTTTTTGAAAATTGTCAAAAATTTGGGTTGTTCGGACGAGGCTAAAAGGAGAAAAAAAGAAGATGGCCTTAGGGGTGAAAAATTATTCGAAAATGAAATGAGTATTATCCTTGAATATCTTCTTTAAAACCCGCGAAGAACGTCTATTTTTTTTCTTTTCCCCATAGCTGTGCCGTGGATTTGAAGGTAGTGGCTATCATTAAAAGTGAAGTTATTCATGGTGAGAATCATGCGGATGAGGTCGCAAATAGTGCCAGTAGGAATGGTGTTGTGAGGATCAGTGCATAAAAAATGATCACAAGCATTAATACCTTCATTATGTGGAATATTAGTGTATAAAGATGAGACGTCAAGTGTTACTAATAAGGAGTTTATTGAGAAAATCGTTAGTGTCTTTAATATAAGATGGTAGTTTGGTTGAAGATGGTGGTCAATAAAATGGGATATGCGTTCAGTGGGATGACTATTAGATGAAAGAATGGGGCGTCCTGGGTTACCGGGCTTGTGTACTTTGGGAAGGATCTAAAAACGTCCTGGTTTTACCTCAGGTTGTATTAGGTATTGTTTTGTCTTCTCGTCAATGAGGTCGTCAGTGTACATTCTGTTTACGTATACTGTTACTCGTTTTTGTATGTCAACAGTGATGTCTTCATTTAAGCGTCTGTATTCTGACCAATCACAAAGATCGCAAACACCGCAATGAACCAACTGAAGAAAGTGACCTTGCTTATTAAGGAGCGGGAAAATGCACTCGCGCAAACGATGACTGGGTTTGCTTCTGCTTCTTATTGGGGTCGTAGCCAAAACGCGGGGCCGGGGTCGGGGTCGGGGTCGGGGACGGGGTGTCCTTTTTTGTTTCAATTTTTGTTGTTCAATTCTCCTGTACTGTTATTTTCGAATAACCGGCATTTGTCCTTCATTTATGGTAGAGGAAAAATTGTTAAAAAATTAAGGAACCTACGGAAGCTATGAAAGCTCTTAAGGGACAAATCGGACTTTGTTTTTCTGGGTTTAAAATCGAAGTTGGTTTTTGCGAGTATCTGAGTTTGTCTTCCCGAAAAATCGGAGCTTGTTTTTCGACATTAAGAGAATTTCCGTAATTGGAGTTTATGGAATATAAGCCCACTGCCAGAGGCACTGAAGACTCGTTGAGCTCCACACTTTGTTTAAATGGCATTGTAATGTTTACTACGTAAAACAACAACAACAGAATAACAGTTCCAAGATGGTCGTCACGCAGTCGCGCAACTTTCTCATTTGATTGTTTGTTCGTATTGTTGTCAATGTTGTCGTCTGACTTTACTACAAACGGTTTGTAGTAAAGTCAGACTTGCACAAGAACTTGCTAGCCAATTTTGTTCGGACGTCAAGGGGTGGAATCCAATTTTACGATAAAAAGCACAACAACATTGACAACAATTTGCGAAAACAAGCAAATGAGAAATTTGGCGTGATGACCACCGTGGAACTGTGACCATGTTTTGTTTCGTTTTAATTGTATTGCGGAGAAGGTTTTAACGAAGTAAACATTAAAATGTGGTTTTAAAATGTGGTGCTAAGCGAGTCTTCAGTGTCTCTAGGAGTTAGCGTATATACCCCACAAAAACTCCAATCTCAGTTGGAAATTCTTTTAATTTCGAAAAACAAACAAAAATGTCCCTTTCGTAGCTTTCGTTTGTTCCTTATTATTATTATTTTTTTTACTAATTTCCACCATAAATGAAGGAAAGATGCCGAACATTCGAAAATAATGGTACATGAGAATAACGACAAAAATTGAAACATAAAAACTAGGAAAAAAAATTACACCCCGACTGGCCCCGCGTTTTGGCTACGACCTCTTATTGGTAGAAAAATCAAAGTGGGACTATACTTGTAAGCAGACAATTTTGTAACCGGACAATTTAACTAATTGCCATTTTAGAGCACTTTTTAAATGACTGTCGAAACAAAATAAAGCGATTGCGATTGCTACCTTTAGTGACTGGTTTAAAATTTCGCGCCAGTTTATCAATCAACGAAAACGAAAAACAAAACAAATCGCGACTTGCAGGCGCGACGTTTCCCGCGCTTTGAGCAAGTTACATGGAAATGCTAAAAATTTGGATTGGTTCGTTGCGCTTTTTAAATCTGCTGTGATTGGTCGAAGTCATTACTTTTGAATTTAATTTATGACACTCGCTGCAATTGAAAACTGCTCTATAGACACCTGAGAAATTCAGGCCGCCTGGGCGGGATTCTTTCAGTGGTCATGGGTTTGGATTCCGTAGAAGCATGTGTCTATAAATTGACAGTTGCTGAAATTGTCCAGTTATATAAAGGTGGCTCTTACAAGAGAATTTGTTGTTAGAAGAATTGACACTACAACACTTTATTACGTAACAGCAATGTTACGGTAGCATGTTAAACATCAATTATTGCTGAACAAGATGCAGTCATTTTTGTGACGTAACAAATTACCCTGGCAACAGGAAAGCCTTGCGAAAACATCCTATACTTTGTATTTAGTTGCTCATATCTGAAAAACGAACTCCGTGACCACACTTTTTTATTGCACAAAAGTGATCCGCAGGCCAAGTTGAAACTCTCTGCAAAGTTTAAAAGAATTCTGTGCAGCGTATTCAGAGCTACCTAAAATAGAGGAATGAGTTTAGGTGGCTCTGAAGCCGCTTCACAGAATTGTTTTACACTTTGCAGAAAGTTTCATTCTGGCACGCTGAGAACATTTCAGAAATAAAAAATGGGGGTCAGCGAGTTTGTTTTTGAGATACGAGCAACTAAAGCCAAAATATGTGGTGTTTTTGCAGGACTTTCCTGTTGCTACGGTAACTTGTTACTTCACAAAAATGACCGAATCTTTTTCAGCAGTAATTGGTGTTTGATGTGATACCACACATTTCCCCCTCCCTTAAAATGTTACATTGGTTACCCATTAAATTTCGTATTCAGTTTAAGATACTGCTCATTACTTTTAAGGCAATCCATGGTCTTGCACCAGCGTATTTAATTGAATTGATCACCCTAAGGACTCAGTGTACATATAATGTTAGATCTACTAATGAGCTTCTTCTTCAGCCTCCTCGAGTAAAAACTCTAAAGACATTAGGTGATCGTAGCTTTGTAGCGGCTGCACCAGCTTTATGGAACAAATTACCACGTGCAGTCCGCCATTCTCAAAACGTACAAACATTCAAGAAAGCCCTTAAGACTCATTTATTTCGGAAAGCTTATAATTTACAGAATATCTGATCAAGTATGAATTTATAGTTAATATTATGCAATTTTATAGTTGGAATATTAATTAGCTTTAGATTTTTCCATTTTTCATGTAACTGATTTGATTGTAAATAGTAGAATTCTAGTTTTTGTCATTGTAAAGCGCACGAGAGCATCTTCTCATGTATCATGCGCTATAGAAGCAATAAAATTATTATTATTATTATTATTATTATTATTATTATTATTATTATTACCATAACATTGCTGTTAAGTGATAAAGTGTTGCAGTGTCAATCCTTCTAATAAGAACGTTTCTTTCAAGTGCTGAAACTGGTTTGAGCCACCTTAAGTGCGAGGATTAGTTCTTTCGTCTGTAAACCGCACTTCAAATTTACATTTCTTTCAGGTTGCTTTCTGTTGAACTCAGAAAAGCGCACTCAGCGAATAGCGACTCTATAAAGTAAATAATTTGCAATAAAGTTAATTCTGTTCTAAAATTACCGTATTCCCAGGGGCTCCGTCTGTCAATTTTAATCTCACGTTTAAGCATCTTTTCGACAACGGCTGTTGAGAAGAGCAGAGCATTTTAAAAATTTAACTCATCAGTATATTATTTTGGTTTTTAGGGCGGTACGCAGCTTCTATGGTAACAAGTCCGAGATCTGGACAAGCCTGAAATCTATTCCTGATTCCTTTGAAGCTGCTCAGATCGCTAATTTCTTAACGTCATTACTGGTCTTTAATTACGTGGCGAGAAAGGTTCGTTGTAAGAGCAGACTTTCCTCCCCAGTGTCTGAGATGCGCTTTCGGGTTCGACGATAAGCGGATTTGATTCGATACTTGCTATGGCTGCTCGAAAAGGTTTTCCTCGGCTTGCCCTACCCCATTCACGGTTCCAGGAAAAAATCAATGATAAAATAACAGTTTTGAACGATTTCAAACTAAAAGGCATCCTTATCTTCATTTAGGTTTAATGATTTACTCAGCTCTGAACCAAGCGATCTACAATAATAATTGTAATGATAATGATGATGATGATGATGATAATAATCGTTAATAATTACTTTTTGTTATTCTGAAGAAGAAAACGCTAACCGGCGTAACCGGGGAAAGCCTTTTAGAGTAAAAAAGAGTACCAAGTAACAAACTATGGTCGCCATAATCCGGCATTGTAAAAAAGATCGTGTGCTATGACTACTGAGCTTGCCATGCGCCCCCCTATATTACCGATCCTAGCTTCTGAAGAGAAAAAAATTGCTAAATGAAAAGGTCAGTCTGGGAATATACCGGCAATAATAGGATATTACAATAGCACGAACAATAAGAATTATTGTACCGATTTAACATCGTATATTTATTTCACCAATTAATTAAGTTGTTACAAATCTCTCTCCTCGTCATCAATGAAACAATTATTTTTTTGTTCGTCGAAGAAGACAAAGTATGGGTTGGTCGGAGGACACTAAACGATGAAAGGGGACTGGTCTTTGTAGAGTAAGAATGGGCGCTAGCTGACGAGAGCTTTATACTTTTCTGGCGCACAGACAAACGCTAAAAGCAAAGTAAGTGTCTTTGCGAAAAAATGTATTGTGTAAATAAATCAAACAGATGGTGAAAGAGCTTGAAAAAAAGTTAAATTTCATCTCATAGGTAAACCAAACGCCTGTCAAAACTAAATACTGGTGCCCACAGACAAAGCAAGCGATTCAAGACAAAACGATCACTGAGGCGTAGAAACTTTATTTAAGCTTACCTGGGGTAATGATCTCCAAACAAACGAGCACAGTTGTCAATATCATCCACTTCATTGTCAAGGAACCATTTTGTATGTACAGCTGATTATCTTATCCAACGGCGAAAAGAGATGCTATTTTAAAATGAAAGCAAAAGGTGGACTGTATTTTTTGTCAAGGGTGGTGTCTGTGCATATAACCAAAAGCCATCGATTTTTGCAATTCCAAAGTACCATTCGAGAATTTACAGTTTCTTTTAATTTTGAGATTTGAACAGAGGCCAAACACAGGAATTTGTAGCCCCGTGATCCGGGGGACATCAAGATATATTTGTTACTGAGTCACCCTGAACCTTAAAGACAAAGTGAAATCATATACTTTGGACCACCTGTTATGAGCTAGAAGATTAATTTCACTGAAAAAAATACCTTAGATTTCCTTCGTTTCTAGGTCCAAGGCCAGATAATATGAAATCTTACATTCATAAATGATTCTCTTCGCCGTTTTTACATTTCACGAGATACTGAATCCAATCGTGTCCTCTTGCCCGCTTCGTTACGTTCATGACGTAATGCTTTGCCACCAACACATGCCACTTGTTCGTTTAGTTGCAATTTGCAGGTTTTTTTCTGTTCTTCGCATACACTTTCACTTAAAAACAATTGTGTTCTCTTTGCTTCGTCGAAGTGTAAGAATAAATATGTCAATACTTCTTTCTCTTTTCTCATTCTCCTCTATTGAAGAAAATTCTTGAGGATCTTATCAATTACCAAAGTTGTTCATTGTTACCGTGGTTGACTCAGTAAGCTGGCCTGAGAATTGCACCAAGGTTGCTGGAAAGTTTATATTTAGGGATCCTGCTTTTAGTTGCTCTAACGCTGACTAGTGCGTATTTGCGTTAAAAAAAAACACACAAAAACTAAGGTCAACTAGTGCCTCATTTCCATTCATAGGCCAGGTTACTTAGCCGTAACTCGAACGTGATGACTGTCGACAAATACAGTTAATATATGAAACTCAACATGTTTCTTTGTCTTATGTTTTTGTTCGCTGTTTTGGCCCTGACCATGCACAACCCACACCATTTTTTTCCAAAAGACATCCAATCAAAAGTTTCGATTACTTTATTCAAACTCAGTTGTAAACCAAACAACAAAAGATTGTGCATGGTCACGGTAATGTTCAAATAAAGTGCGACATTACTGTTTCCTCTTTTGAAGTTTTCGGGGTTTCGCATAACCAGTACATCTATTTGAACTACTACCTTTACCATTAGACAGTCCTCACCTCGAGACTGAGGAAAAAAGTAATGGAAATCCTCATTTTCTTTGCCAGAGCTACAAGTCTTGAAATCCTGTTTTCTTTTAAATTAAGTTTATCAATATCACTCATGTTTTTACAATATTGACTGTTCATTTTGATTCGTTATTACCTGCTTCCCTCGATTGTCCGTTACCTTTCCATCGTAACCAACTCTTAAGCTAAACCTTTATTGCTAATTCTTTCGTCTGACTCAGTCTCTTTATGGTGTCTCAGTCTTTTGAACGAGGCTCTTCAATGTGGTGGACACTTCAACAATTTTACTTGCTACGAGCTAATTTGTGCCTCGTTTAAAATAAGTGCACTGTCTTATTTTGACATTAAACCAGTTGACATCCATGTAATTGTTATTTGAAAAAAATGTACTTCGCTTATACACTTAACCACTCTAAGTGTACACCTCTCTTAATTTCAAGGTTCTACTCCGACATTGGGAGTTTTGTCAGTCAGAAGGGGAACATTCTCTTTTCCCAGGACTGTCTACGCCGACGCCCTTCACAAAACGTAAGTTGCTCCAATTTTATGTTGTTGTAGTAAATTCGTGCTGCAAGTGCGGCACGGATTTCAGCTCATATTCTTGGGTTTATACTCTGCATGACGATGTGACATCACCAAATTTGAGGTTTTTGACGCCAAGGTGCACGTGAGCATACAAATGTGAGCCCTTCGTTTACTTTGAAACCGCTCATACCATTTATTCCTGAGATACCTCCGGTCCACATTGCACGGCCTGGACGAGACGGAATAATCGCGAAACACCAAGAGAAAATGAGGGGACAGAGAAGGAGGCTCCCGGTCCAGCCCTTGGGATATGTCATGTCCACCAAAGTTATTTTTAGACGAGCGGAAGTCTTCCGAGACGTCCGCATGCAGGCCAACATCGGTCCGATGTTTGAAAGAAAATATATATTCATCAGCCTTCCACGTGCGCCATCATTTTCTCTTTTCACTAAGAACCTGAGAGCGAAGCAAGACTGCATGCGGACGTCTCGGAAGACAGACTTCCCCTAGAACAAAGACTTCCGCTCGTCTAAAAATAACTTTCGTGGACATAACATGTCCCGGCCAACGCCTTGAGCCTCCCTCTCTGTCTCCTCATTTTCTCTTGGAAACACTCAAGATAGTGATAGTGCAAAGTTACAATTTGATTTGACGTTTTCTCAGTCGTAGATCTAGAGGAAACCTCCGATCCGACTAATCAATAATTTTGAACCGAAAAAAATAATGGTTGCGCGCAATCAAATTTGCTGGACAAATGTCTTCTTGAAAAGCGTTTGTGTCGACTAATTTTGACGTGTTGCGGTCTCACACCACAGCTTTTTGTATAGGCCATGCCGGAATTGCGCAGGGAACTGGGGCGAGTTTCAAACTTGAACCAATCGATGAATTGACACCATCACATGAAAGAGGACATTGAGAATGGCCATCTGTCCAAGTTTGATGCTTTTCGGTCGAGCAGAGACCAGCATAGTTAAGAATTCCTACAAACGACTCTAATTTTAAGGCGGCGTCCCCCAAAACCATGATAAACCCCTTAAAAAAATTTAATCAGATTTGGGACAACTGGAAAATCCTGTCATGGACCTACTATTTGGAAATAGGTGAGATGAAAATCATTTTGTTTACCTATTTTTAGGAATATTACAGAAATCGAAAAAAATAATAATAAGAGTATATGGTTTGGGGGGACGCAGCTTCATTATTAGAGACGTTTGTATGGATTTTTAACAATGTTCAAAGGTCCATAACTTGGTCTCTGTTTGACCTAAAATCATTAAACCTAGGCAGATGGCCAATCTCAATGTTATCTTTCATGTGATGGTGTCAATTTATCGATTTGTTCTGATTTGAAACGCCCCAGTTTGCTGCGCAATTCCGGAATGGATTGATTCCGTAGGTAATCGCATGATTTCGAGTGCAATTTCGAAGAAATAAGCACATGTAAAGCTTTTCAAAGACGCACAAAATTCGGGCTCGTGCAATATTTGTAGTATCTGAAAAACATTACAAGTGCTTATCGATTTATTCCAAAATGCTCGAGTAAAATCATATGATGACTTATTCATAATACACATGAGAAAATTCGAGATGGATAAAGCACAAGCAACGCACGCATATCACGCAATCACGGAAAAATTGCGCCATGAATTGCGCTAACCAGGGCTTGCATTTGATTGGCTATCAATGCAACGATTTTACCTACATTCTCAAAGTCCGTTTTCGTGTGGTCCGCGGTCATGGGACGTCAGTCGCTCGCATCGCTTTGCTCGCAATGGTGTTCAAAAGGCGTATTGTTTGCAAGTCTATAATTATCTCAACTTTCTGCACTATTTCACTTTTCTGCACTCTGTTTGGGATTAATTGTCGTACTCCCAGTCGATCAACCCGCAGAATTTTTTTGTGTATATCATTCGTTTTGAAACAACAGAGCAATCATGACACATCATAATTATTCAAAATGGCGGCGCCCAGAAAATTTGAAAACCAGTACAAGCGTTCTTGGAATTTATTTATTTTAGATACAAGCGCTTTCATTGGAAAAAAGTTGTTTTCTTGTTTAGTAGAGGTTCCCTTTAAAGTTTCCATTAAATGACGTCAAGTCAAGACTGCGAATTCAGAGAGCACCAGAATGGCACGTAATAGGCCTTTTGCAAGGAACTGGTCACATGACTGATAATTGGTGAAATGGAAAGATCGCGTTTGTCTCAGCCAGAATACAACTTTTCAAAGAAATACCACTTAAGGTAAAGATTATATGATCATTTTAAAATTGTCATATATATAATCTTTACTTGTTTAAAAACACTCGAAAATTCCATACTTTGTTTGCGAACGAAAAGCTCTTACCCTCCAATGTAATTTTTCATAATTACGCGCCACAAAAAGAGCTCAGATTCCTACTTTTACCATGGGTCAAATAAGCGCGAATAAATGTGAAAGGGCAAAAATTTTCAGTCTTTCATAGTTCGAAGGAAGAATTTTAAAGCGGTTTGAAAACTTAGAAAAATACAAGGATTTGAACGAAAATCATTGAAGCGTGACTGGGTGGCAAAGCGTCCTTTTCTCATACAAATCCTTATAAATTCTTTCAACTGTAACAACACCAGTTTAAAAGATATACTTACGAAAATCGGCGTGGTGGCATATTTTGAGCTGCTCTTTTTATTTCTGGAAAAAAGATTTATGAAACTAGCAGAATCAGCGTGTTAATGAAAAAAGGTCACGTGACGAATTGTTTCAAAAGGAGTATCCGCCGGTGCGGAAGGTAAGCCTCAAATGACAAAGAACTTGAAAACACAGGGTCAGAAAATACAATAACGGAATAAGGCCCCATTAATTTCTTAACCTCATCCGTTCCAAGGGAATCTACTAACCAACAAACAACATCGGAAGAATTGACCACAATTACACAGATGCCAATAAAAGACGGCAAGCTATACTGGTGGAAAAGCTCACTTTGTATACTTTGAAATTTGGACTGGATCAACACTTCAAGAAATGTTAATGGGGCCTTATTCCGTTCATGTATTTTCTGACCCTGTGTTTTCACCCTTGCACATTTATTTACCTGATCGACATTGTGAACAACAAAATTTAGCGAAACCAACATCGTTTATGAAACTGAATGAGTAGAATACCGGGAGAGATAAAAAAATACTACGAATGAATAATAAAATCATTTTTAAATTCGGCTTTCTTGGATGTGACGAACCAAGATCGTCACCGCATAATTATACACATATTGTTCCGAAGTCGGCTCAAATGCAATAATTATTAATTTAAAAGTTAGGAGCATTATGAGCATAAGGGAATCTGAGACTGCTAGTTTTTTTTAGGCGGTTTGCTTGTCATGAAATAGAGTATTTTTCCTAGTCTATTTGTTGTTTGGGTATCTTCTGTCAATCTTGACGCCGATACAAGTGGCGTACGCGGGAACTGAAACAGTTTCTCCAGATTACCGGTCAGATTCATTAACAACCTTTACAACGAACTCATTTTGGCCTCACGGTGGCTAGTTCGTGAAGTTATTCACCCATTTTCTGCAGTTATGATTACTTCACCACAACCTGGTTCGATCATTATGCATGACCAGCTTTCTTTCCCCTTTAGATATCAAGTACAGTAGGATGGCCACATCCAGCTGGAAATCGGGAGACGCAACTTGACTTTGTGTTTGTTTGTTTGTTTGTTTGTTTGTTTTCTTTCTAAGGAATTCTCGCTTTTAATCGCCCTCCAACCGGAAAAGTATCGGAAATTTACGACGTGCTAGTTTCATACCACTCGACTTTCCTTTTACAGATCATATATTTACCTTCAACCAGACATTCTATTTTTTTATGCTACTGAACAACACAACACCATAAGGACTTGATGAAGCATTTTTGAAGCCTGTGTCTTCGGAAATCATGAAGTCTTCAAAGGTAACAGGTGCGAAAGAACGAAACAGTGAACACTGTTAAAATCTTCCGAAGCATGCATATGACAGAAAATTACTCCATTTATTGAAATCATTGTCCAATGAACGTTTTCTCCAATTGAAAAGGAACGTAACTGCTCCTTGTGCTTTTCCTTCTAAAAAAAAGCCTCATTGGAATCAGTGATATTTAAACTCCCCGGGCTCAAAACGGAGTAGTTAATATTTAATCTCATTCGGTTTAAAAAACTTCTTCGACCTCATGACGTCATTGAAAGGATATGACCAAATAGGAAAAAGCTTCCAAGTCCGTGTTGCTCGTGATTTTCATGGTTTAAGCGGTAAGTTCATGGACCCTTTTGCTTAAAATTCTCATTCAAAGCTACATGATGTCAAACATCGATGTTTTGGAAGCAAAACAAGACGATTTATAAACAATGGATCGTTATTACAAACAAAGTAAAAACGACCTGCCTCTCCTAATCAGCCACCGGGCGTGGAGAACTCAAAGAACACATTTCTTCGAGCTTTCACAAATACAAAACTTTTATTTTAGAGCTCTGAGGCTTTCTTACCCATTTAGTTGTTTGTTTGCTCAGGCAGAAATCTTTGTTATGATACATAACTATAAATTTTGTTGATAATATTGCTCCATTTTCTTAACAGGTGAAATTTTGCAATAAATAACCAATACCGAACACGCTAACGCTGTGGGATGAACATAAGACTTCTTCTAGCGTGCTTGGCATTATGTTTGTCTCAAGCAGGTGAGATAGGAATACAGCATACAGGAAGAGAGTGCCGATTTAAGCGTTGTTGACCAATTGTGTTATGAATGTGTGGTTATATTTCCATCCTAAATCCGTAAATCCGCCTGCTACTCACTGAGGCCAGACCACAAGTTATGTCTACGTTGATCGAGTTGCGTCTACAGCATATTTTTTCTGTTTATTGAAAAATAAACATTGTGGCTTGGATTTTAGATCATCACATTTATGAGAGTTAGTTTGCAGTATCGAAAAATTCAGGTTAAACACGATTTGAAGCCACAGTCTCGGCGATGCCTACCCGTGCAGTATACTACCACCTGAGCCACCAAGGAGTCATTTTTGGAGTTCGCTCTAAACCCTTAAAGGTTTTAGATATTAAAACACTATATGTCCATATGAACACATACGTGTTTCGTGTTTATGTTAAAGCTAGTAAGATGACTCTTGAGGTCTTCGGCCGCATGCTCATCACTTGGTTGGAATCGAAGACACAACAAGTGGTGTATTTGCAGTAATATGATGACATCTGATACATGAACAAGATTTTCATGTGCATTTTTGCAGAGTTGATTTAATGATGGCATAGGCTTCTTTCCCTGTCCTTATGTCGCCATTATTTTGTCTGAAAAGCAGCCTGAGTTAATCTTTGATCAACGCGTTGATATATTTCAGTGCTGTCCGCTCCACTCGATGCCTCTCAGAAGCCTGGGGAGGAGCAAGGTGAATATGTTATTCCAAAATGGCCACGATTGTTGCCTCGTTCTGAAGCTGAAAATTCAAAAGACTATTTAACCTTGAACGAAGTAATAAGGGCTAATTTGCAAGCAAACGAAACAATAGTAAAATCGTGGCCATTTTGGGAATGAGGTGTATGATTGTAATGGAACAATCGCTAGAGATTCAAAATAATAATAGAGCGAGTTTCAATCGAGTGTCGTAATACCAAAACCAAAGTAATTACTTTGGCCAATCAAAAAGGACGGAGGCAATCCAGTAAACCAATCAAAATTCGAAATAATTACACGTAGCCGACACAAAGCGCGGGAAAATGTGCACGGGCGAGCCACGATTGGTTTTGGTTTCACTTCTGATTGGTTGAAAAAGTGGTCCGAGAACTTTGAACCAATCACTGAGTGAAGTAACGCAAAGCCAAAGCAATTCGCTAATTACTTTCGACACTCAACTGAAAACCGCTTTAACGAAAAAGGACTAGAGTTAGTATTACCATTCCAGATTTATTGAATTGTGCTTGTTTATGAGAGTACGATTTTTTCCCTTTACACGGATCAACAACATCACCGTAACAAGAACACTGAACAACGACGACAACAACAACCACTAATTGACAAACAACTTTTGTTTACATGAAAAGCAAAAGCAGATTTTATGTTCACTTTATATGTTCTCAGCAAACCAAACAAGTTCAAAGTCAATAAATCTCGAAGACAAAGGTGAGTCAATACTTGTGCACGAGTTTTCGAGCCTAGCAATAGGCCATTTTCGAAATATCAAATATGCAGCTTGGTACTGAGGCAGTGAGGTCAAAAACAATAGAAACACATTGGAATGAATGTTAAAATATTTACATATCATCCACTTTCCTTTGTCTTTGTCCTTTAAACCTCTCTTTCAAGCTGAATTTTAATATATCGAAAAAGGCCATCCTCACCCTCACAATATTAGACACGTAAAAATAAGCGCTGAGACACTAAATGGGGACACTGAAAGTAGAAATTAAACTGAACATTGGTTTTGAGGAGTGAGGAAAAAACTTCTGGACCAGAGTAGAGAACCAACAAACTCGACCCATATCTGAATCGAACCCGGGCCACATTGTTTGGAAGAGAGTGCTCTCATCACTGCGCCAGCACTGCTCTTCTTGCTTTCTGTTTTTCAGCTCCGTTGAAAATATGGATGGCGTGCAGGAGGAAATATACCAGAAATTTCCGTTGATATCACTCTCTCTTTGATGTTGTTTTCTCTTAATTCATTTCATTATTCTGGATAAAACCATATGTAGCTTAACCTAACGTTAAGTTTAACTAGTTGAAACAATTCAAAGAAAAAATCTGCGTGCGTAAGGTTTCCACTTGTGTGTGCAATATCGAAACACGACTCCTTGCTTTGACTTTTCTAGTAAAAGAAGCTGTGAAAAAGGCTGAGTTAGATGCTAGTCTAGCTGCTGAAGATGCGGTGCGACATGGACATAAGGCTGAATCAAGAGTTACCAACGACAAAGATTCATCCGAAGAAGCTGAAGGTAGCACGGATCACGTGACTGTGGATAACAAGCCAACCCTGCACACCAGGACGCATGCTTTAGGCACGCTTTTTTAGTTTTAATCGTCCTATTCCAATATGTTCGCCGATGGCCAGGTGAATGTATGTGAAAAAAAATTTGACTTCGTCTCGGTTTTCATTCACCGAT
>NC_090876.1:23999763-24009763 GCF_036669935.1 Montipora foliosa
AGGCTATAAACTCATTACGAAAACTTAACTTAACGAAGATCAAGGTAATATCGATCTCTGGACACTCAATAATAACGGAACTTCTGCAAACATCACAACTGTTAATAAGAAAAGCCGGACCTTCTGCAGTCATAGTATTGTGACCTGTCGACCATTCAGTTTGTTCAGTCAAGGCATCGGGGAACCGCGTGAGAGGTCGCACGTTCGAACCCTGGCCGGGTCTTTAAAGTGACTGAAGAGAAAGCCAGCCGTAGTTTGTAATTATATTTGTAAGTGGTTAGAAATCTAAAAATGTGGGCCGTTAAAAATCATCCAGCTGGTTAAAAGTGAGTAGGGCACTACGAACCCGGTATTGAAAGAACTGTATAGTGCGGTTTATAGACGAAAGATTGAAGTGATCCTCGCATTTATCTGGAAAAATTCAGGCCGCTTTAACGGGATTCAGAAGTCGGAGACAATTGGTTAATAAATTGTCCAGATAAGTACGAGGATGGCCTTATTCCGCTCTTCAAATAGAGCAGTTTTCAAAAACCAAAACCGGCCAATCAAAAAGGTCGGAGACATTCCAGTAAATCAATCAAAACTCGAAGTAATTACTTGTAGCCGACACAAAGCGCGGGAAAATGTGCACACGCGAGCCACGATTGGTTTTGGTTTCACTTCTGATTGGTTGAAAAAATGGCGCGAGAACTTTGAACCAATCACTGAGTGAAGTAATCATAAACCAAAGTAATTCACTAATTACTTTCGACACTCGATTGAAAACCACTCTATGCATTTCTTTTATTGATCATTCCTTTCACGGAAACACATGAGCCCAAGAAATTGACCTGCTCCCAACTGTGTGGCTTCGTAGCTACATAGCTCAGTTGGAAGAGCATTAATTGCACCGGAATTGCAGAGGTTGGTGGTTTTAATGGTTGTATTCGCCGAAAGATGATCCTAGCGGTATTAAAAAATGCGTTTATCTCTCAGAGAAAGGTCATCTTCAAAGGGGCTTGTGCTCCGAAGGACTCATCGAGCAAAACCGTATAATAGATATTAGCTACCACAGTTACTTATAGGTTTTGACAATAGTTGTCTCATCTTATTTAGGACAACTTGGCAGTGAGGTCAAGGTTTGGTTTTTTTTGCCCTTGAACTCAGGATTCGAGTTTTTCTAAGGGTACTGGAGTGTTCAAAATTACTTGTAAATGGGCACTCCTCGCAAGGATTCCCTTCTTGCGAAAGCTACCCACAATGGTCTAAAGGTGTTGTTATTCTCAGCAATTTTTCTTTCAACTTGTGGCGCAATTTTGTTCCTCGACAAGTTGCTTTACGGGTGCTACAGTGGGCAACGTTTGTTGCAACGTATCTCGTTCTCGCAGAGGTTAAAGGGACATTTTTATTGGCTGATGCGACAAACCGTTTGTTAAACAAGTTTCAAGACAGATGTAACACCCCTCGTAAGAAAAATTCGATGGAACGTTTTTGGTCTTTACGAAGTGTCACTTTGTTCGAATGGTCTTGCCATGACGTTGTCAGGAAAGTTGACGAATATTTACACATTGTAACAGCGCCTTGAAGAGGTCTTGTGTTTCAGTTACTATCGCAAACATTTTTTCCCGAGGTGTTAAACAATTTATTCTATGTGCGTAACTGGTGCACAAATTATGAACTTCGCACCATGTTAGTACCGAGGTTTGACTCGGTCTTAAAAATCTATTGAGCCATGTGGGATGACTTTGTAGAGTCTTTTTGTAACGAGAATGCGGAATACCATGTGGCGACTATTATGGCAGTATTGAGACTTTGCGAAAATGGTGATCTTTCCCCATGTAGTTTTGGTCGATTATGGTTTTGCGGATGTATCAACTTTAAATAAGAATAACAAGTTAAGACCCAGTCCAGGCCACAAACGACATCCAATCTCAAGATCACCTCTCCTTCCTAACAATAATACAAAGAAAGCAAAACAGACGATCTTTAGCAGCATCGATAGTAACAAACAAAGATTATGAGGCGTATTTGCGTATTTGCGTATTTGCTTCCTAAAGTGACTCAATGCTTATTTAATATTTCAGCGTTCAAAGACACATCAGAGAGACGAGGCAAGCAATAAACACAAGAAAAGAAAGTTACAAAACAAATTATCTGCTAGAAAGAGTGCTTTGCCAAAGAAACACCTTGTACGTGACCACAAGAAATCTGTTAAAAAGGTTGGTATGGTCTTTCTTCAGAGGATTGTTTTAATTTACAAAATTTGAACAAGCTCATTCAAATAGCATCTACATGATAAGGCGAACAATTTTGGATTTATGGGTACACCATCCTACGGTAGGGGCGATTCGGTTTGCTGACTATGATGAAAATTATTGTAACATCACCTGTACATAAACGATCAAGATATGACCATTTCATGATAAAGATAATTTAAATTGTTTGTTTCTCAAACGTCACTTTGCATCTAGGTAAGTTGCACATTTAACTTACAACGTGAACGAATGTACAAGCTTCAACTCTTTCCAACTGATCCAGTGGTAGCGTACTGCGGCATCATTTTAGAACGCTTATAGAACTGAATAGTTCCAACATAGCCATTATTGCGCAACAAAAAGTGACGCTTTCGTGCATGTTGCAACCGTCCTTGCTAAAGCGCCATAATACCTGGATGGGTGATCATTTCAGATGATCTCTAATGTCAGGTACTGGCGAAATAGTCATCATCCTCTCCTCCCACCTCTGCGAGTTTCTGAATTTCAGTCAACATCAAACTGGTTTTCCTCCTGATATTCCGGTTTTCCCTTCTTTCTGGTCAAACTTTACTCCCAGCTATATATCTCCCTACCCGTGGTCGTAAGTTGCTAGGGGCTCGTTATGTATGCTTACGGCCTAATTTGTTGTGCTGCACCCTTCGCCATTGGCAAGAACGAGTAATTAGCAGCTTGTTTATTCGTAAAATGTGCTCATTAATTTGCTTGTCTCATACACCTTCTCCTCAGAGTAAACTGGTGAAGAAGCAACATTCTAAACAATCAAGAACACATTAAAGATGGACATTAGCTTATCAAACCTTTGCTGTTTCGACGATTTAAAACAGAAGAAAATTATACTTTCATTATAGACTTTGATATAAAAGATGACGTCATTTTAAGACAACACACCAGAAAGTCGGATGGATGAAGAAGGGAAAGCAAAGACATCTGCTGAAATTAAGATCTACCGTAGCAAATCAATTAAAATTTGTGTTAAATTTATCATAAACAGAACAAAAGTGTGTCATCCTTAAATGCTCGAAAATATACATTTTTGTACTAGGCACCATGAGAGAATAAAGGTAAATTTCAACTTGCTGTTTTCAGTATTGTACAAGGTATACATGGGTTGTTGATCAAGCGTGAGGTCAAGATGGCTCGATATTGGCCAAGCTTTTTTTTTGCGGCTCATCACAAAACAAGGAAAAGGCTGGAGTATATATCAGTATCAAATGAGACTGAGATCAGTGTAAAAGCAGACTCCATTTAATTTCTCATTTAATAGCCATTTTGTAGTCTGCATGAAACAAATAGGTCCGCAATGCGTACTTTTGTGGGATTTCAGTCAAATAAACGTTGATGCTTAGCACTACAGTAAATGTAATAGATTTTTCCATGTTACAGTGATAAATGTCGAGTAAAGATTCCGTAGAATCCCAAGCTGCATACGAGAAAACGGTTAGGGGAGAAACATGTTTGGACTTCCAGTTTCGAGGAAAATAGGGGTGCTTACCATTTGTCAGAACAAACCGGTTGGGATGACCGATGATTAATGGTAACAGTTTTCCAAAATCAGCAAACCAGCCCAACGAGATGGCGCTTACCATTTGCAATTGTTTTCTGCTGACGAGAGACTGGAAACTGGAAAACTTAGCAAATGGTAAGGAAGGGTGCTTTCCATTAAGCCAAAATTTCCGGACATTTCGGGCTGAAGTCAAATGGAAAGGTCCTTTTCGGTTCGGTCCGACAGGAATATTTGGGACCACCTCTGGAGGTGGTCCTCTTTGACCGGTCGGTCCGGTCCGACCGAAACGTGCCGTTCCATTTACAAAAATTCTCATTTCCAGTCCCATTTCACTGTGATGTAACCGAAATTTTGGTCGAAATATAAATGGAACCCCTTAGTCCGGCTGGAAATTGACCTTTGATGAAAAGTGTCGTTCCATTTTTTCTTGGTTAGTCCCACTGGTCTCCGACCTGATGGTCAGGCCTAATGGCAAGCGCCCGAAATTTCCACTGTTCGGTTCGATGGGAAATGCCATTTACCGTGGTTTGTGTATTTCCCAGTCAGCAGACAAAGCTGGACATGGCCCCTGGTGAACACGGGGGAAGGAAGGGGCGGTGATTGACAGAGTTAAGAGTCACTGAAGTAAACATTTTTCAGGTTGGGGCGTGTGACGCATTACAATTGGGTGCATTTGAGCATATGAGTTTCTCATCCACCAAATCGTTTGCAGTTAAAGTACTCTAGTGCCCTATCATCTTTGAACGTCTACTGATTGCATGAGAGTGGTTTCAATTTCTCATCCAGACACTTAGCCAACGCATAGTTGTAAGTATGTGTAGCAGAGAGACTTGGGTGCATAGCAAGTTGTTCCTTATGCGTCTTAGGTAGGCCATATAGGTGTGCGAGTCTAGAACTTTTGGGACGGATGGAGTCGGCAATGGGCTTGGGTAGTACTTTAGATATGACAGCACTAATTTGGTTTTCCCGTTGTAAAAGCGGATGATAATATTTCACTGGCCTTCCTCTTGCTTTGGGTCTCTCTGTATCAACTGCTCTAAGTTTGCTAGTGTCATTGATGGAGGCTTCAGATAGCAGGAGTAGATATTCGGATTTGTCCATTACAACAACTCCGGAACCCTTATCTGGCTTTGTAACAACTATGTAGTCCCGATTTCTCAGCTCCTCGATGGCCTTCATAAGGGTTTTTTGCGGTTTAAGTCCCTTCTGGTTGATGTAGTCCAATGTCACAGATCGTAGTGTCGTAGCAGTTAGCTCTTTCATGTCATCATTTGCAAGGTGGGGCTCAATATTCCAGTATGCTTTTTCAAAGGTCACCATGACGTCGATAGGAGATACTTTCTCGGGAAGTGCAAACTTCAAACCTCGACAAAGGACCAATTTCTGGAAAAAAGATAGTTCGTACGAGGAGATGTTCATGATATGTTCCTCGATATCCGTTTCTCTGTATAATAACCTAAATGTTCTAACACATTTGATTGCCTAATTAATGAGATGCTTTTCATAAGAATTTTCAAACCATCCCTAAACGTGCAAAAGGTACTCACTTGAAGAACTTGTGATGCTTTGTTATTATGCTAGATTAAAGAAATCAAATCTTTGCATTACTTACTCACTTTGCCTTGAGAAACGAAACGTCGGCTTTCAACGTTAATATTCGCTTGCTTATTATTATTATTATCTTTTTTTTTTCACATATGGGGCAAAATCACTGAACGCTGATTGGTTGAGACGGAAGGCATTTTTCCTTAATCACGCGGGCACTTTGAGGTTAAGTATCAATAAAGGTATTTCAGTAGAGTTATGACTTAGACTGCCAAAATCCTGAATTCAAGATTTTGGACTGCCAAAATCTTGAATTCAAGATTTTGGAAGTCCAAAATCTTGAATTTTGGAAACTTAACTCTAACTGTACGACATAACTCTATGAAATGAAAATAACTCTAAGAATAGCTGTCCCCGGCCGGGCACTTTTGGTAATCAAGAGGGCATGATTACTTGATCCTGATTGGTGAACAGTTGCTTATCCAGAGCAAACGAGGTGACAAGAGAATTTTTTCCAGATTAAACTACTTTTTTGTCCACGTATAAATTATTTTAAGCGCTAATTCTGTTGACAGCAACGATTTTAACTGAATGGGAATCCGTGTTGATTGTCATTTGTCGCGGCTCTGAACGGGCTTCTCTCAATAATTTTGCCCTTTATGTGATAAACATGTAATCGTTTTCCAAATTGCCCTTGTCGCTTCGCGACTCGGGCAATTTTGTGAGAACTTTGAAAATACGCGTGAAATTAATTCTTAATTGCCCTCTGGCCCATGCCGCGATTACATATACTTACAACGAAAATTGCCCGAACACTCCAGTCCCCAGAGGCTGTCTTGCCTCCCCACCTCCACCCCGACAGTCTGTACGGGTGGGCGGACGGACGTACGCTACCGTCATAACCAAAATTTCTCGCATCGATAGATGTTCCCAAAAAATCCTACCCATGGTGCTCCGCTGACGGGTTTCGCGCGCCTGTGCTCTACTATGACAACTTGCATAAATAAAATACCTCGGTGCAAAACACATCGACCAACAGCTTCTTCTCACTTAGCCTGAAATGTTTATTAACGTTCCATCATAAATATCACCTTTCAAACACAAAAAGATTATTGAGTGGAAATTTTAGTCACAGCATCGTCGATTTCTTGGCAGCATAAAAGATCCTTTTCTTGCTGGCCTTCCCAGTAAACTCATAAATGATACTCGAACCACCAAGCGTTCCTTCTTCGTCGATTCTTCAGATTCTGAGTTTTGACGCATGGGCTCAAATGAGGAAGACTCGAACTCGACAATAATACACCTTTAAAATACTTTTCACTTCAAAGGGAAAATGAAGTGTAGCAAAATCACTGGAAACACTTGAATAGTTCACCTCACCAACAAAAGGTAACACTACCATGATGATGGTGATGATAAACCGTGAATTGAAATTTACTCAAATAAACGTTAATCAATTAAAACCTTGGTTTTGAAAAGAGAAGAAAACCGTAGTACACGGAGAAAAACCTCCCCGAACCGCGTAGAGGACCAACAAACCCAACCCACGTACGATGCCTTGTCCAGTGGGAATTGAACCCAGGCCACATTGGTGGGAAGCGACTGCTCTCACCACAACACCAGTCTTGCTCCTCCAAGATATAAGTTCCTGCGATTCTCAGGTTGTGTAGCTAATCACTGCTATGCTTTGATCCTCCTCTTACTTGAATACTGTAAATAGCGTAACTCACAAAATTACGATGGTTCATTTATTTATTGAATGTGCAAAGGCCCTTCAAATGACCACTTCAAACCATTCATTTTAAATAATTCATTCCTCACGGGAACATTACAACCCACAAATGACCAGCTCCCAACGTCAGTGGCTTCATAGCTCAGTTGGTTAGAGTGTCGCACCGGTATCACGAGGTCATAGGTTCAAATCCAGTTGAAATCCTGAATTTTTCAGGCTTCTCTACGCAATTGCAAATTTGTGTTCACAACTGCGAAGATCATAGCTTCACTTGAATGTAATCATTCTCGGAATTAAAAATAAGGAACCTAGCCCTCGTAAGTTATTCTTGGAACGCATTGTTTACATGCTCTGATTTGTATAAAAATTAGAGCACAATTTCTATGCGTCTGGTAGGTCTTTATTTACTTACTTGAAGTTAGCTACCTTGTGCAACCTTGTTTATATAACTCTAAGTGGTGTATTTAGTAAAATACCGTAGCTTTTGTTTACTTGGGTTTTCTTTTTTTCTGGTTACTGAGAACTGGTTATACTCATAATTGTTCTCAATACATCTTTTTTTCAGTCAACGAGGAAAGAAAAGAATGCTTCGAAAAATTCCTTAACGTTCCTTACGTTCTCTGCCTCGGGATGTTAGAAATATTCTCTACACTGGTCCCCATCAAACACAGCACATCACACTCAGGTTTTGAATTATAAGAACCCCATTCAACATATTTCTCTAAATAAATCTGTAACATTCAAAATAAACCTACATTTAACTTTTATAGAAGTTGCAATTTTCCTGCTGTTTTTTTTTTTGTTTTTTTTTTCATTTCGACCTACTGTTTTAAAATATGCTTGTAGTTCGCAAACACCAAAAAATTGCTTGGGAAAAAAACTATGAGAAGTGAATTTCTTTCCCAAGGGACATACAAAATGGCACTAAAGGGGAACTATATGTAGGCAGAACCACTTTTTGTGGTTGGATAGAACAGTCACCTTTGTCCTCAGAGGGGAGATGCAAAATTGCACGTCGCTTGCGCTCAAAAATCTCATCTTCACTGTAACTTGAGTAATCATCTTCGTCCGTGAGAAATAACATCGTGTCTGCTTCAGAAGGGAGAGTTTCCTGCCTACCTGTCGGCTGAATCATCATAAACACCAAACAGGTAAAAACACTTACAAAACCGAACAAGCGAAATGCGACATTGGTGGAGAAAGTCTGGATTAGTATCCCACACACTATACTTCCGACGCTGCCACCAACCCCCAGATAGAGCGCTTGGAGCAAAAATATCCCCGTGGGAAAGGAGAATGTTGGAGTGTAGCTTGTGATGTACAAAAGGAATGCTGACCATGCTGTAGAATGTGAAAATCCCTGCAAGAGTTCGATTGTTGGAGTGACCCAAGCAGACTCAGGGGTACTTAGCCACGAATAGATAAGGAAGCGTAAAGCATACGAGGCCAGGCCCAGATATATCATGCCGATATATCCCATGTAGGTCATCAAGATTGGAGCCGACATCGACACGATTGTATCTGAAAGGTGCTGACTTACAACAGTCATTCCAACAACAAGGTCTGAGCCTCCAATATCCACAATGTTCCAGTAAACAAAGTTGAACAAGACTCCTCGGAAAATGCCCATGATTAACACCATGAACAAAAATGTTGCATGGTCTAGTGTTATCAGCTGCTTCAAGGATTCTTTGATTCCGAAACAGCGCCGATGTCTTCTGTAACTGAATTGAAATTTGTGGGAGATGACTACAGCAGCGAACATAAGCAACGAGAAAATGATGAAGGGCAATTTGTAATTTGCATATTCTTCGTCGCAGATTGTTATTTTAGATTCGAAACGGAGTATCAAACCTGTGGTGAATGCTATAACTCCAATACCGATAGAACTGTATATGTTGTTACTAGCCGCGTTTTGGTACAAGACCCCCAAATGTTCCAAAAATGTTCCATCATAATGGGTATTTATATCATCTGTGGGTGATTGAAAGACTTCGCCAAAGAAAACAATAATTAGAAACTCGGTAAATATTGTATCAGCCTTCGGGTTTTTCCTCTTGTTATAGTAAGAACCACCTCGCGATTTGAAGTCGAACGGTTTTCGTTCACTATTCTCTTCCTTGCTTTCAATCGGGCCCTGAAGCTCTATTTCCGCGGGCAAACCAAAACTATGAGGCATAGGCTTGTCTAATAAAGCTAATCCACCCCGACGTGTTTGGGACTTCTTTGTCTTTTGTATCTTCGCATTTATCCTCACTAAATTCTCGAAATTATCAAGGTCGCTTTCCATATTTTCCCTGTAGTCGTTGAGTGAAGAAACTAGAGGATCATCGTCCGATGAAATATCTTCAAAGCGATTTATAATGGTCGCGCGATTGTTCACGAAATCTTCATTTGTCTTGAGGCCAAGCTCTGAAGAGTTGCTCTTTTCTGGGCAAGGTTCGCTTGCCGTTGAATGACGCACAAATGCTAGAGGCATAGTTAAGGCAATCCAGCTTATCAGTGACAAAACAAGTACCAATTTTCTTGTCTTCCACCTGTCAGCTACAACACTCCACAATGGAGCGAAAAATAATGCGACAAGAGGGCGAATACCTCCAAGAACCCCAATTTGCCATGGGTCCATCCCAACAGCTCGATAAAACAAATTTAGGAATGGGAAGAGAGAACCCAGAGCACCGTAGAAGAAAAAATAGTACAAGGTGGGCAGCCATGTTTTAAGCTGTGCCTTGTTTACTTTCCAATGTCCCACTTTTACTGCTTTTTCCATATTGGAATATTTTCACAGGAAACACATTTTATGGTTTCGTTTAGCCACGCTGATAGGAATTGATTCCATTTCTTATGGACCTGAACAGTGTAAAGAATCAGAACTGAATCCAATTGTTCCTATTCTCTGAACTCACCAATAACGGCTGTTAAGCTCAGGTTAAATGAAATTTCCTAGAGGTAATAAAGGGAAAG
>NC_090876.1:24014763-24029763 GCF_036669935.1 Montipora foliosa
TATCTGTTTTGGCATTGAAAACACGTTTTTACTGAAACATGCATATGACCAATCAAAAGTAAATATATTAAATGTGTATATTTGAAGTGCAGGTTATAGACGAAAAAGAGAGGTGATCCTCGCACTTATCTGAACAATTTAAGTAATTGTTTCTTGCAGACATCTGAAAAATTTAGATGGCTTCAACGTCATTGTTACTGTTACTTAACGCAAGACTTCGTGTTTGATATTAGATTCCCATCTCAACAGTGGTTTGTTTTGCATATTGTTTTTTTGTTTTCTGTTTGGCCTTGAATACACCCCTTTACTGCAAGATGACTGAAGTGTATAACAGCCAAAAACGGGAGGAGCGCGGCGACAAACAAACCGTAGACGACGGCCATGTGGTCAACTCAACTTTTAATTAAACCATAATATGCAAACTCAACATACATCCGTCACGTGACGTCACGCATTACATAACATCTTTTCCCCCCTTAGTTCAAAAACACAGTCTCTCAAAAAATCAATTTGTTGTTAACTGTTCTCAGAGGCGTTACCTCATAACTAAAACGAAATGGGTGTTCAGTCACATAGTCCTTTAAATACTCTGGGGCCTTCTTAGTGCGCTGGGATATCCTTAACAACCTTGGTGGAGACGTTGGATGTTCAGCTGGCAATCCAGTGTTGGACTCATCTTTTACAAATTCCTCTGGGGAAAGTCTTCCTTTGTTTTCCTCAGCTGCGTCAGGTACCTGGATGGGCTCAGCCTGCATTACAATATCAGGTAGGTCGTCATCCACGATCACCCTTGTGAGAACTGTATATCTTTTAAGGAGGTGATCGACATGCCTTCGGGTAACCAACCCATCTTCATATTTAACTGTGTAGGACAATGGACCAGTTCTACTTTCAATGTGTGCCTTCTTCCACGTAGGCCCAGGATTGAAATTCTTCACCAGAACGTTATCTCCCTCTGCAAATTGTCGCACTTTCTTGGTGTTATCATGATGTACCTTCTGTGCCTCTTGTTGGGTTTCCACGCGTTGCCTAAGTTCTGGACGAATTAGGTCCAGTCGGGTTCGTGGGCGGCGGTTGAGCAACAACTCCGCGGGTGTAATTCCGGTGGTTGTTTGAGGCGTTGATCTACATGCCAACAAGAATCTACTAAGTCTGGTGTGCACCGTACCTCCAAATCCCTCCAACTTCTTCGTCCCTTCCTTGAAAATACGGACAGACCTCTCCACTAAGCCAGTAGACTAAGGATGTCTAGGAGCTGTTTTCACATGTAAAATTCAATTTCTGGCCATAAAGTCTGCAAATTCTTCACTGGAAAATCCCGAACCATTATCTGAGACAACCATTTCAGGTAGCCCATGATTGGCGAAAGCTTGACGGAGTTTCTCAGTAGTTGCGGTTGCACTAGTGCTGGATGTTGGATATACTTCAATCCACTTGCTGTAGGCATCGATTACAATCAGAAATAACTGTCCCATAAATGGTCCAGCATGGTCAATATGTATCCGAGACCAGGGCTTTCCGGCCACTCCCAAGGATGAAAGGGGTGCTGTCGCGGGTGCTGCACTCTATAACTGACATACTTTAAAGGATTTAACCTTTTCCTCGATGTCTCCATCCAGCCCTGGCCACCAGAGATAACTGCGTGCCAGGTTTTTCATTCTTACGATTCCTGGATGGGGTGTGTAGATCCTCTAAAAGCTGTGGCTGCCCCCGAGCTGGTACGACCACACGGTTCCCCCACCGAATACATCCGTTATGCGTACTTAATTCATTTCTTCTTATGTAGAAAGGCTACAGGGCTGGGTCAGGACATTTGCCACCCCAGCCTTGCTGAATTCTCCGGAAAACCTGCTGTAGCACTGGATCGGAGGCTGTCCAATCAGCAATGTCGTCCGCACATACAGGTAGAGTTTCCAATCGATCCATCAAGAGTATGGTTTCACCAGGTACGGGAACCTCAACTACTGTATCCGACAGAGGTAAGCGACTAAGGCCATCAGCATTTCCATGTTTAGATCCTTCGCGGAAAACAAAATCGTAGTCATAGGCTGCTAGAAGTAAAGCCCATCGTTAAGTTCTCGGGGACGCCATCGCTGGCACAGCTTTGTCTGCCTTAAACAGACCCAAAAGGGGCTTGTGATCTGTGAAAATCTTTAACCTCTGTCCGTACAAATACTGGTGGAACTTCTTGATTCCAAATATCACTGTAGCTCCCTCCTTATCCAGCTGAGCATAATTTCGCTCTGCAGATGATAGTGTCCTTGAGGCATACAAGATCGATTTTTCTTTTCCATCAATAATGTGAAAGAGAACAGCTCCCAGTCCATAAGGTGAGGCATCACAAGAGAGCACAAGTTCCTTACTAGGGTCGTAATGAACTAAGAGATCTAAGGAGTTTAACATGCCCTTAGCTCGGTTAAAAGCTTCTATCTGTCTTTTACCCCATGTCCATTTACAGTCCTTGGAGAGGAGTTCATGTAGAGGAGCCAAGACAGTGGACACATTTGGCAAGTAGCAGGCATAATAATTCAACATCCCCAAGAACGCTTGGAGCTCCTTGACCTTAGAGGGTGCAGGAGCTTCATGGATGGCTGTCACTTTGCCGTCCACTGGTTGTATTCCACTTCGGTTTAAACGATGTCCCAGATAAACCACCTCTCCTTGTAGGAAAACACTTCATAAGCTTTAGGTGAATGCCGGCCTTGTCTAATCGTGCCAATAAGTGTCAATAAGTCCTTCAAATGTCTCAAGTGATCGTGTCTTGTCTTGCCGGTCACCAGGATGTCCTCAATCCAGACTACTACTTGCGGTATGCCTTGGAGGAGGCTTTCCATAGTGCGCTGGAAAATGCCGGGAGCTGATGAGATGCCAAATGGGAGACGCTTGTATCGGAAGAGGCCCTTGTGGGAGTTAATAGTTGTATGTTTGGGACTCCTCGTCTAACTCCAATTGCTGGTAGGCTTGGCTTAGAGCCAGCTTTGTAAATTCTGTACCCGCCCCTTCCTGTAAGGTTGCATACAAACCTTCGATCTTGAGAATGGGGTAGTTGTGTGCCGTCCTCCTTAACAGTGGGAACAATGGGTGTGACCCATTCTGAGAATTCAACCGGTTTTATAGTTCCCTCTTTGACTAGCCGATCCAACTATGTTTCAATTTTTTCACGCAGGGTGTAAGCTACCGGCCTGGCCTTAAAGAATAGTGGTTTCTCTGAAGAATCGATGTAAATTTTGGCCTTCATTCCTGCTACTTTCCCCAAACCCTCTTGGAAAACAGTTGAATGTGCTTCCAAAATCGCATTCAATTCCTTATCCATGGTGGTTAAATTGAAAATCGCACTCCAGTCTAAAGAAATATGCTGAAGCCAGTTCCGGCCCAACAAACACGGACCCTCTCCACTGATTACCACCGCTGGTAAGTTGCCTTTAAACCCATTGTGTTCTACTTCCAGCTTACATTCCCCCACTACAGGAATAACCTCCCCTTTGTAAGTACGTAGAACCGTATTCACAGTGTTCAATTTCAACACTTTACCTGACTAGGACAAACTGTGAAAAGTTTTCTCATTGATAACCGATGTTGAGGCTCCAATTTCCATGCTTACATTCACTCCATTAATTAGCACTGTCACTTTGTAAGGGTTTTGGCCTTTAGTTTCATTTACACAAAACAGTTGATCATACACATCATCCCCCCAAGCATCTTCATCATAAACATTACCAACATCTTCCAACTGGTGTAGGTTACCTGATCTCTGCTGACCTGGATATCCCCTCTGATTACCTTTATAAGGCTGAGGGCCTTGCCTCTCACCTCTCGACTGACGTCTAGTGCGGTTTGGACATCTATTGACGATGTGGACTTTTTGCTTGCAATAAAAACAGTTCAGTTCCTTAAACATGCAAGTTTGCGCACTATGATTTCCTCCACACCTAAAACAAGAAGACTTGTACTGCACGCTTCGTCCATCCATCCATTCCCTCGCTAGTTCCATCCCCTTGTACAACCTTGTTGACCGCCTCCGCCTCTTTCGATTCCTGAAGAACCGCCATATTTTTGGAAGTAATTTCCATCGAGGTTGCAATCTCATATGCCTTCGCAAATGTTAATTCCTTCTCCAGCAGGAGAAGTCGCTGTATTTTCTCATCCTGAATTCCGCACACAATCCTGTCCCGAAGCATCATCTAAAGAGTATCTTTATGCTCACAATGTTCGGCCAAATTCCGCAGCGCAGCCACAAAATCTGCTACTGACTCTCCTTCGTTACGAAAACGGTTGTTGAACTTAACCCTTTGTACAATTTCTGAACGTTTCGGCACTAAATGATCCTGGATAAGCTTCACCAGTTCCAGGTACGACTTTTCTTTACGTTTGGCTGGAGCTAAAAGGTCGCACATCAGCTTGTAAAGCTTGCTTCAACATACACTCAAAAGGATCGCCCGCCGTTTCGCTTTGTCATCTCTGTACTCATCACCAATACCATTTGCATCAAAATAATGTCCTAATCGCTCTGTTTAGTGTTCCCATGTTTCAGTGTTCTCGTCAAATGCATCTACTCTACCAAATAAAGTCACCAAAGGCAATCCTCGTCGCCAAATGAAGTGTATAACAGCCAAAAACGGGAGCAGCGCGGCGACAAACAAACCGTTGACGACGGTCGTGGTCAATTCAACTTTTAATTAAACCATAATATGCAAACTCAACATACATCCGTCACGTGACGTCACGCAATACCTTACAATGACCAATCGAGCCTCTAAAAATTAAAAAAAAGCACAATCATAGGTGAAAAAGTCAATGGTGGTCTTAAGATGATCGACTTTGGCATAATGGAAATTGCCCTTAAAATCTCATGGATTCAAAGGATACAACAATACAAGATGGATATGACGCAAAGACCCAGGCTCATAAGACAATTGGCAAGAATAGATAAAGTGACTGATTCTGTGTAACATTCAGGACCATCGTTTGCTTTGAAACTGACTTGCATGATTGTAATAATATATTATTTTTATTCAATAAAATAAATTGTGTTGCCTCTTGTTCATTTTTTTGTTTTTGTGTCCATTTCTGGGTGTGCAATAAGGATTTTAAGCAAACCGGTTCGACGGGTTTTTTCTAGTCTGCATTATTAAGGAGACCCTTTTGAATACTCATCCTCTTTTCAACTCGTTTGACTGTGACGTCAGTGCCTTCACATTGGTTCTTAGCTACTCCATTGTTCTTTCCCTATATAAGCGCGACACTATCCGGCTGGTTGGGCGGAATCGTACTACCAGATAATAGAGCATCATAACATCCAAAACAAATACACACGCGCATCTCATTAAACTCTTAACGCTCAATGCCTCCACCCTCTTGGATTTACCCTCGTACACCTACGTGAAGTGAATCTCATTGAAACCCCCGTCTATACATTCAAGGATTGCATCTCATTAAAAAAACCGGTTTGGGTAGAATTTTTCACCGGCCGCCATTTTGAATAATTTCGTCTATCCATTCCACCTATACTACTAGTGTTTCATGCCATTGCTTCGATGCCGAATGGCATTGTATCCACGTACCGTAGTCTTATTCTCTCGATCGTATTTGGCTGTAAAACAACGGAAACGTGCACCCCTTGAATATCGCAAATGTCCTGTTGAAGCCTTCCAAAATGGCCCCTTTGGCATTCTCATGTGTAGAAAAGTGATAACTGTTCTCCTTTTTCAAAATGATTTGAAAGGTTTGGTTGAAAAACTAGTTACCCCCATAAGCGAGTTCAGAGTTTCAAAAAAAGTGCGCGCGTTGGGATAAAATCAAGCATATATTTTAAAAGAACCAAAGATTTCTAACATTAACTTGTTTTTATCCCGACCCGCACATTTGTTTCTTCAAACTCCGAACTGGCTTATTAGACTGCAATGAATGATTTGCCAGGAATCAGAGACCTACGTTCTGTGCAAAGGGTTATGGAATCGCCGAGATGCCATGAAGACGATGCATTTGTGTAAGGAACGTCTGTCGAAATTACTAATGTATGAGGCTTGCGGAACGTGGCTAAAATGGAAAGTTTGAGGTAAGGAGGTGCGTGATAGTCATTTCCAAGATGCGCATGAAGGCATGAAGATGGCGCTGAAAAAGGAGACGAACGAAAAAAAGCCTCGCCCGCCCCATGCAAAGGATACCAAAAGATTAGAATTTGCTCCTAATGTCGAATGCAATTATTATTATTATCATCATCATCATTATTATTATTATTATTATTATTATTATTATTATTATTATTATTATTATTATTATTATTATTAACATTATTATTATTACATTCACTTTATGGCAATCTCAGAATCAAAGAAGTTAAACGGTACCTCCGGTCAAAAAGTTAGGAAGCCGTCAACAACAAGTTCCAACTCTCTTCTCCAGAGTGTTGTAAAGATATAAATCTTCCGCTATAACCTTGCAGTTCTTAGTAGTCCTGCCTTCTGCATAATTACCTCACAAGCATCAATTTCAAGCTTTGCAACATCCACATACTTCTCAAAGTTCTTACTCACTACACCTAACGCTCCAATTTCTACCAGGACAATGACGACATTCTTTACCAACCACACTTTAATAATTATTTCATCCAGGAGAAGCTGATATTTCTCAATTTTACCCATCTCCTCTTTAAATCAATACTTGTATCCTCTTTTTTGGCCTTGCTTAGGATGATGATATCAGGCCTTCTTGCATTGATCGTCTGTTCGCATTGAATGTTTAAGTCCCAGTGAACCTTATAATTCTAATGTGACTCTGATGCAAGATGTGATGATGATGACGTGTATGATGATGATAATTCTTCTTCTTCTTCTTCTTCTTCTTCTTCTTCTTCTTCTTCTTCTTCTTCTTCTTCTTCTTCTTCTTCTAACCTTAGGCCTAAACAAAAGTTTTTAGGCCTAAGGTTAGCTTTTATGAATGTTTAGGATACTTTCTGTACCGGTAAAACAATGACCTGTGACCTGTGAGAGAACTGGTGACGACTCACAAAATTAAAACTGGACTGTGAATAAAATTAAAACTCGACTGTAAAAATTACAACTGGACTGTGACTCTCCTGGGCCATCGCAATAATGCATTTTTTACTACTTTGAATAATACTGGCCGGGAATCCTCAAACCTCTTAGTTTTTGATACCGGGGGAGTTTGGAGTTTTATTTCCTCGGTTTTCTCAGAACGTATCGTGCCTGGGCTGGTCTGGTTAGTCTATAAATAATAAGGAAAAATGAAAAACTTGACATGCGTAGTCTAGCGATGACCTAATCACCCTGCCAGCAGATTCTTTCTTAACTCGACGAGAAAGAAAGGACTCTGCAGAAATCGTGTTAAGTCTTTATTGAGTATGCACAAGCCGTTGCTTGGAGACAGTTTCAAACCCAGGCCAATTCTCGATCGCACTCCTAGACGCCGTATTGATTTTCGTACTAAACCAGTTTGACCGAAGTGACTAGCCCAGAAACTTGGGCTGCGGCGACTTAGGGACAGTGCCTACTAACCCTTAAGGATCTTATTTGCTTTTTATTTCGCATGTATTAGGACACACCCTGCGAGCAGAGCCTCTCTAAAACTCACCAGAGGGTGAGCAAGGGAGGCTCTGTAGAAATCGTGTGAAGTCTATTTAAGGACGGTGCCTACTATTGTTATTGCGCATACGCTCTGCGCATCTCGAGATACTCGGGTTTCCTATCGGTGATGCTTACTAATACAGTGATATTTTTGGGCGGCTTAAAACTATCCGGAGAAAGTATATCTTATAGTAAGTACTGTTGGTATCCAAAAAGAAAATTGGGGGTACCTGAGCACGCTTACATACGTTGTACTAAAATAGAGCTTTCGAGCGCTTTTCTTTACTTGCTCCTCAATATGATCGTTCTAAGTTAGACTAAATTCGTGATGTTCTCATTAACAAAAACTCACTGCTTCTGTCCTTTTACACGAAAAAATGTCACTTTGTTTGAACACGTGCTCTTGGGTCTTTTGGTGTCTCGTGTCGAGTCTGTTGAAGTAATAGCGCCTTCTTCGAATTTTCACTCGGTCCACCAGAGTTTTATGGAGTAGCTTCAGTAGATTTGAAGAATTTTCTTACACAGAGCACCTCATAATCACCTCCTTTTTCCCGCCGACATTTCAGCTTATACATATATGTAGACAATTTTTTTTAATGCAATGCCCAGATGAACAAAGTGGAAGCGCCAGATCTCGGGAGATCTAACCAGCAAATAATTTGTAGATTAAAAACAAAATAATAATGCAAGGCTGGTTGTACGGCTGTGAGGATATATATATTTTTTGATTTACCAATATTACGTCAGGCACGGCCTGACTTCTTCAGGGAGTTAAGTGATTTGGCGTTACAATTTTAGAAAGTCAGATATAAGCCACAAGAAAACTTCATGTCTGAAATACACAACTGGGTTTACAATATTTCACGTACACGAAATAAAAATACCGCTGACCAAACTGGAGTGTTTACGACTCTGTGGTGCCAGTCTTCTAGACTGATTCCCCGGTTCGGATACCGAAGAGTAAATCTTGACATCTTCTCCAAGACCCCGCCTACCGGGACAGTTTTGAACGTCGCATGTAGGGTTTTGTCCCGCTAATGTCCCCGCTTTCCCCGGGTGGGTAGCCTCCTACGCAGACACTCTTAGGGCTTCCTCACGCCTTCCTCCGTCACGAGCGTCTGCTGAAACGAGCCACACATTCCTTTCTCTTTGTGAAGTAACTATCATCTGGAAATCACGTGCGGGTTACATGGGAACCAATCGGTGCTGTGTAGATTGCTCCCCTGGGAGCGTCAATGCGTCAAATCCTTCACAGACTTTGGATGAATTATGAAAGAGACGAAACTTTTTACAAAATATTCCTCAGAAATGTTAATTTTGTTTCCTCGATGGGGTATGCATTTGCACTGTCGCGAGTCAAAATGCGAGTGCTTAGCAAGGGTATGGTGTCGTTTCATCTAAAATTGAAAGCACCGTGGAAATATATATATACGAATGCAAACCTTAAAGTATTGCGCGTGTATTTAAACTGCACGAGAACCATTACCTTCAAGTGCAATGAACGCAGCTAGGACAGTAGCGAAAAAAGAGCTTTTAAGCCTGAAATTTTCAGTCTGCTTTTGCCGATGATCGTCTCTAAAAAGTGATTTAGTGTGTGCGAAGCAATCGTTAGTACTCAGTGTTTCTTCGATTAGAAAAAGCAGATCAACCGAAGGACTACAAGAAATAGGTTATTCAAACGAAACGACTCCACTGAAATAGCGCGGAAAGAAATGAAAATACGCTATCAATATCAAGCGAACGCCGGGAATAGGTTTGAATCGCACGGGAGCAAAATGTTTCAACCATACGAATTCTACCGTACTCATTCTGTGGAGAGCCGCAAAAATATCTAAGCCAAAGCATGAAATTTATACGCTCCAGTTTCTCTTTGATAAGAATTTAAGTCATATATTTTAAATGCCCAACACACGAAGCCCATCTTCTTGCAGTGACCGTAAGCAAGATTTTTCCGGGTCTAAAGTGTCTGGAATCTGGAAGTCCGTTGCGATTGGTTTACGTAAATTCCGGCTTGTTTCAGCAGACGCTCGTGGGGGAGGAACGAAAGACGAAGCCCTAAGAATGGTGTCTGCGTGGGAGGCTACCGGATGGGGGACTTACGTTGACCGGTGCGCTGCATAACTTAGCGCGTGTTCCGTGCATACGGCAACAGCTACTGAAATTTAAATTGACAAAATCAGAATAGGCCATTTCCGAGTTGCTGTTTGTCTCGTTTTCGAAGTGAGTCTTGGTGCTCAACTATTGTAAGGGAAATGAGTTTGATTTGCATAGGAATACGCAACTCAGTCCCATTTGAATGGTTGTGCACCAGGACTCGCTTTGAAACTGAGGCATACAAATAATACAGCAACTCGGAAATGGGCTATTTATCGCTCGGGAAAAACTGTGCTATCCGACGTCAAGTCAATTGTTTGCAATTGACTGGGCCAAAAAACTATTTGGAGGATTTTGTGGCAACTCTTTTGTCAACAAACTTAGTGGCGCCAAAACTGGGTTGCCAGTGAGCAGCGGTTCTAACCTAACTTGGTTTGCTTTGGCTGTTATTTGTGCATTTTCTAACTATTTTAAGACGGATTCAGTCTACTATTTTCGAATCAAGTGTAAGAAGACGTCAAAACTGTATTGATAATTTATTTATTTGTATTAACTTCGCGAAAAACAGATTTTGTTGGCGTCCTTTTGACAGGGTAGATCGACAACAACGTCGTTTACGCGAAGAAAGGCACCGGTGAAAGGGCAAAGGATTGACAGGATAGCACAGTTTTGACTGCCACGCGCTTTGCGGGTTCCGTATGCACGGTTGTCGTCGTGCGATTGGATTACTGTCGATGAAGGCTGTCCACGTACGATATAACGGTGAAGGAATACAATGGAAAAAGCCAATATTTCGAAAGGCAGTGCCTTTGTAAAAGTCTGTCTTAGCCCCACTTCCCCACTCATGGTGTCGTCATAAATCCTCTGGTGTCGTCACTGTAAAAACGAGAACCCTATGTCATTGTCCTTCTAAATTTAGATCTAGATCACGTGCTCGAAGGCCGAGCTCTTTCGACAGAAAGTCAGCCATCAATTTGCAACGAATACCTTTCAATATGAATAGGTTATTTGGACGAGGAAAACCTAAGGAACCGCCACCGAACCTTACGGATGCCATCTCAAACGTAAGAAATATTGTTGTTGCATTTAGATTGGATTTTAAAGCAGCACTACCAACGTTGACAACATCCGAATCTCTCTGAGTATCAAATCGAGTTTGTTTATGTATCTTTTAGAGTTTCTTTTTGATTTCCAGGTTGACAGTAGAGGTGAATCGATAGAGAAAAAAATAGGAAAACTTGATGCCGACCTCATGAAATATAAGGATCAAATGAAGAAAATGAGAGATGGACCTTCAAAGGTGACGATAAGTCTTACTGTTTGTTACATACTTAAGCTTAAATTGAACTTCTTTCTGTAATCTCCTTTTAGTATCCTCAGTCCTTGCTGTCGTGAACTTTTTCATATTTATCGGATGATAATTTGACCCATGTCCTTTAAGAATTGTGAGTTGTTCTCATGTGCAATATATGTAATGTCTTTCTTTCGTATACAGTGAGAATCTGCAGTTTGGACAATTTTCCCCATCCCATAATGCAATACGTTTTGGGGGACCATAAAAACAATACAAGTTAATTACTCTTGGGACTGTATCATGCCTCAGTGAACTGGATATCCATTGTTTTACTGCAAATAACCCCTCAAAATGAACTGTACACTGTATCATGAGATATTATTCATCAATAAAATAATGATTTTCTCAGTTTCTGAGCCAGACAAAAGCAGTCCTTTTATGTTTAATTATACAACAAATGGTACCATTCACCCAATCTATTCATCCAATCTAATCTTTTTTCAAAGTTATTCTTTGAAAAATGGACTCAAGCTTATTTATTCCAAATTTCACTCAAAGTTATGTTATTACCTCTACTAATACTAGTAACACTGTAACTGTTTTGCAGAATATGATCAAGCAGAGAGCTCTTAGAGTGCTCAAACAGAAACGACAGTAAGTTCTTTGTTTCCAGTAATAGGCAGCTCCCGCAAGTGCACACAGAACAAGCCAGTTTTGCATTCTCATCATTCAACTTGTGCAGTTGTGTAATTGAGGCAAATTGTGGGGGGGGGGGGGGGGGGGGGCTATTGCATTCTACAATGTAACTTTCTCAAGACTTTTATTGTAATGTTAGCTGAGAATAATGGGTCTGTGTAATAATGTGCTCACAGCCTACGTGTAATCATGTATCATTACGGTCATTTATGGCTTGAAATTTTGTTTGGCTATTCGACAAGTTTTCTCTAGCAGTACACTGTACATCTTATATCTGTCTTGAACAGCCATCAGCTGTGGCATGTGGTTCAGGAGATTTTTGTTTACAATAATTTACATTCCTCAGCACATATTTGGCTAAAATCAGAAAACCATTGTTAGCATTAAACCAAAAGGGTTGTTGATCTTTTCTCTTGTAATTCCATTACAACTTAATGCTTTACTCTTGTTTGTAAACAGCTTGTCCATTGTAGTTGTTGTCATTGTTATTGTAATTGTTCACGGAAGTGGATGTAAATATACACCTCTTTCACCGACACTGAGGTGAATAATAATGTTAATCATCAATTTGGCTTGTGTGGTATACGTAAAAAAATATATACAGTACCGCTTAGAAATATGTTAACTGCGCATGCGCAGTTTACACACACTTATATTTATAGGCACATGTGTATATTCATTCACATATGATTTCGTATAATTATATGTACATGCGCATCTGAGTTTCCTTTGTAATGCCGTACCATAAATTTCCTTTGTGTTTCATTGCTGTGTAAAACAAAGAACTTTTGGATCTGAAAAAAGCCACGAGCCAATAACAGAAAATTTACATACTGCAAAAGTGATGATGTTACAAACCGGCAAGTCGCTTTACATCGCGAATTTATTGGGTAACAAGCAGAAGTAAATCAATGTTTATGAATCAAAAGGGAAAGGAAAATGTTTTTTAAGTTTGGCATTTAAATGTGTGTATCATTTAGCGAATAGCCAAGCGAATATTCACAAATACACTTCCCAAAATGTTTATTAACTTTTAAGTGCGATGGAAAACAATTGCGTCGGCCTGTAATCGACCACATCAATCAATAACTTTACTTTGCTTCGAATTTCAAATAACAATGATGCTAATATCTCCTAAGAAATGATGGAAACAACACAGTGTTAGATTGTGAAAACTGCTCTGTTTAACTTATTTGATGTAACCTTCAAAGTGTACACTCTGGGAATCGCACGTGATATGTTCGTATACATGTGATCTTCATTTATATGATGACATGTTTTTGGTAACCACAGTCAACAACAGCGAAACAATAAGCTAGCTAATGAGGCAGACACGTATATCGGTATACGCATATACACATACATTTATATATGCGGACTGTTATAGGCACATACATATGTACGTGTATAAATATACGCGTTTTTTGGTTAACATATTTCTGAGCGGTACTGTAACAATAATCGTTGTTATTGTTATTGTTTTTGTATGTACCACACACCCTGAGTAACAAACAGACCAAGGCTACGGGGAAACAATATTGTTCTATTTTAATTTTCTAGTATTCCAGAAACGTTTAGAGTCAGAGAACCAGTCAGTCTCTGTACATTTTCCAAAGTGTACACCTGGAGCTGTGGGCATTAGTTTTGGTCTTCAGCTTTGTGAGGTTTGACCCTAGACGGGCCTGTGTTCAAATAACACTGTTTAAATAATAAATTTACTTGTAGGTATGAAAATCAACTAGAAAATCTGAGGCAGCAGTCATTTAACATGGAGCAAGCAAATTATGCAACACAAACACTAAAAGATACCAAAACGACAGTAAGTGTAGATTTTATTATTTGAAGGACCATTATAATATTATGCATAACCATTTTACGTCATTGATTTTTGTTAGCTATTATAATATCACCTTGCAACCAAATTTCAATCGCAAAAGGTTCATACATGCATTATTGTTGTTACAAGATACACGTATATTCCAGAAACAGAGCCTGAGTCGCCATAGTATGCTTTCGGTTCAACCTTGCTGAGCTGCATCGTTGCTGTACTTGCGACGACGATTATTATTATTATCATTATTATTATTACCATATTTATCTGTGTATAAGTTGATCCTGTGTATAAGTCGACCCCCATTAATATTTTTTCATGGCAAAAAAAGCAATTTCTTAATTTCTTTGTTAAATGTTCATAAGATACTAATCTTTTATTCTTTGATTCTGGAACTGTGGATACACAAAAAAATCAGGGCCTCAAGTGCTAAATAGTTTTGTGCTTCAGCAGTTGTTGTATATGCGGACATTTTGTCCTTGGGTTTCGAAAAAGTCCTCAGAAAATCGAACATGCAACCTCAAACTAACCTGTTTCGCTGTTCAGGGATAAAGGGCTTTAGATGGTAAGCATAACATCACAGAAGCTGGAGTCAGTCTTTGAAAATGCAATGCGAAGTGTGCAAGGTTTAATTGGTCCTTGATTTTATCTCACATGACAAAGAAAGCAATAAACTCATAAACCAAACACTACGAACATTGCAAAAGCATTTAAATCAGCCAGGTTTGTATACAGAATAAAAAACAATCATTACCAACCAGCATTTTCAGGCAATGCGAGTGATGATGCTTGCACGCAAACATGAGGTATTGTGCCAGGTTACTAAGCAGTTTAACAATGGTGTTTATTTGAAGAAACAGAAATGCCTTTTTGAGCTTTCCACCTTTGGCAACCGAAAATTTCCAGTGTCTATTTCACATTTGTGCCAGTGAGTATCTTCAACAAAAGTCTTTTGTTGCCAGATGAAAAGCCAACCTTTTCCACTGCGTTTTGTACCAGTCAAAGTGAAGCTTCAACATTCCCCCCCCCCCCCCCTCCCTGCCCGGGCAACCCCCCGGGCATTTGAATTCTTGGAAATATTATTTTTTGTTCAAATGCCCCCCTCCCCAGGCTAAAAAGCTGTTCAGATGTCTCAGCATAGGTCCATTTCAGGTGATCAAATGCCCCCACCTCCGGGAAAATTACCAGATTTTTATAAACTGAATGCATTGGTTTTATGGAGTTTCATTTAACGACACTTAAATACATTCCAGTATTCATAAATACACCTGGTCAGGAAGGGGGGATGTTGAAGCTTCAATTTGACTGGTACATTAATGCAAGACAACAAGACAACAAGACAACATTATCATGTTTTTTGAATAAATTATTTAGCTGGAACTTGGCTCTAAATCTTTGACCTGTGTATAAGTCAAGGGCGATTTTTGGAGCTTCTTTTGAGGCCATAAGAGGTTAACTTATACACAGGTAAATACGGTATTATTATTATTATTATTATTATT
>NC_090876.1:24034763-24039763 GCF_036669935.1 Montipora foliosa
GGGATTGTATCATGCTCAAGTGACCTACATTGTAGATATCCATTGTTTTCATGCAAAGAACCCCCAAAATGAACTGGCCTCAAATGTGGCAGAGTACATGTATACAGCAGTTCCACCTCGCTCATATTTTTTGTTTAAACAAATTTCTAGTTTCAGAAAAAACTGTGGTTTCTGCGTCGGTGGCAGAGTGAAACAGGAAAATGTGGTTTTATCAAACGTGTTGAAAAAGGTCGAAAGTTCTCCGCAATTATCCCGAAACTAAACATAGGTAACTTTCTAGTTAGGAGCGCAATTAAGTCTGACAACCAACTGGGAACTTTCAAATGTACACGCACACGATGCAAAACTTGTCCTTTTATTTCTAAGATGGTTAAGATCTGAGGACCGAATCGATCACCGTTAAAAGCACTGACCACTTTACATGTATCTCCGCAAATGTCATCTCTTGCATAACCTGCACGCTATGTAAGAAAACCTACATAGGCGAAACAGGGAGAAGATTGGCGGACACAGATGCAACAAAGTCAGTTGCGCCCTATTTTAATCTCCCTAATCACTCCCACCACAGCGTGACAAGTTGCGGCTTATCCTTACTCCACGGGAACACAGGAAGCCGTAAGAATCTGGAACAAAAATTCATCTTTCAACTAGGTATACTCTATCCTCACGGAATCAATGAACGCCTCTCATCCCATTAATTTAGCACAAATTCATGTTACCATATTTCCACCAATGGCAAGCTCTTCCCACATAAAAACCAACAACATCCACAATTCCTCTATTCGCTCTGACGAAGGGCTAACGCTCGAAACGTAATTCGACCTTTATCAACACGTTTGATCAAACCGAATTTTCCTGGAAAATTAAATAGTTTATTAGGAGAGTACAGTCAGCCATCTGATGTGCTACACGTCGACAATTCCACATAGTGAACTTAATACAAGGAGACTTACAATATACATGTAACGAGCTGAGTCTTAGGCAACAGACAATGCAAACATAATTTACCACGCCAGATACAAAAAACCACTACAATAATCTGTAAGTGCTTGGTTTCAAACACGGTTTTTCGCTTTTGGGAAGAGACTAAATGTTCATGATATAAAACAGAACTGATCAACTTTAATAATTGAACTGAACTACACAGCACTGCACATTTAGTTAAATTCTGAGAATGGTTGTCTGATAAAATACATGTAGGCGTTGAGATTTTATTAAGCTGAATAACTTCTTTAGACCTTTAGCTTATGTGTAAGTGTGGAAATGTCTTCCATATAAAGAAAATTGTTCAGGTATGAAAACAGCTTTATCATAGAAAGAAATGGTATCTAAAGTTGTAATCTTCGATAATCTGCAAAAGGGACAGACTTTCATAGCACCCTGCTCATTTTTATTTAGATGTTATCAAATTTAACAAAAGCGTCCCTTAGTTACATAAGCCCTGTAATAAGTCTTAACAAAAGTCCAGCATTTTATCCTAAGATTTTCACAAATTCCATGATGTCATTGCTTTCTTAAGTCGTTGTTAGAATACTTTGGCTGTTTTAACTCTCATTAGAGATTTAGGTGTAATTGCACATTGTGTGTCATACCAACCCCAAATAGAAGTTTTTAAACTCTTTAAAAAAAAAAAGAAAACAGCACGTTGATAAACTGTCATTCCTTGCGAACATTTGAATTCGAATTTGTTTCGTGATTTTGGAAAGTGTAAAAGAAGTGTTTTCTTTTTTTGTCTTATCCTTCGGTAAAAAAGAAGAAAAACAGGCCGTTTCGTAAGCGGTTCGCACATAGTTTTGCATTGTCAACAAAATTCAATGCACTTGGTTTTTAATGCGTTTGTTTGACTCTTTCGCAAACGTTTGTCAGTTAAAACATGTTTTATCAGGTGAGAGAAATGTTTGAGCTTCACTGTTTTTTCGTTGGTCTGGGCAAAGACGAGAGGAAAAAATGAGCAACTTGAAAGCTACGAAGTACCAGAGCTTAACGAAGTGCTGAGCTGAGGAAGGAAAATGGTAAAGACTACGAACCAGACTCGCTGAAGGTAATTCAGGCAGCTTTAGATCGCCATTTAAGAAGCAAAACTTATCCCAAGTCTATCGTGAGAGATACAGAGTTCCTATCGTCAAGAAAAGTCTTAGAAGGAAAGGCAAGGAAGCTACGCGATCGATAATTTTGCCCTTTATGTGATGAACAAGTAATCGCAAGTGCCCTCGGGCAATTAAGGTGGCTCAAAGCAGCTTCAACACTTGAAAGAAACGTTCTTATTAGATTCGATTCGCGAGACAAAAATGGCTCGTGTAGCCGCGGCTTAATGTCCCCTTGCTCAAACCACGCAGCACTAAGTAAGGGTGCGTTCGATTGACCGTATTCTGGAATAAGAATACATGGAATATAAGTTAAAAATCATTTATTTTTACGGAGATTCATATTAAAATTGGGTAAAATTTAAGAATCCGATCCCACCAACGCGTCGGCCAACACGTCGGCCAACGCGTCGGCCGACTGTCGGTCGACTGACGGTCGACTGTCGGTCGACTGTCGGCCGACGCGTTGGGCGCTGTTTAAACTTATAACGGTTTACGCTGTTTAAACTTATAACGTATAAGGTGCGTCGGTGGCATGTCGGTGACTCATTTGGGTCACGGGTTTATCAGGTCGCGGGTTGCAGGTCATTCTTAAAAAGCTAATCTTAGGCCTAAGCAAAAGTTTTTAGGCCTAAGTTTAGCTTTTATGAATGTTTAGGATACTTTCTGTATTGGTGAAACAATGACCTGCAACCTGCGACCAAGACCCGCCGCAATATGGCGGTAAGTCGGGAGAAGACCCTGGGAAGGAGGTTGTTTTTGCAAAACTATTTTTATTGTCAGCGGTTTTCCCTTTGTTGTCCAGAGGATCTCGCAACAATCTCGTACCCAGAGTCCTCGGGCTTTTTGGCCAGCGGGTGAGCGCCCGGAGAGACTCTGGGATAATCGACTCCATTTTCCCAGAAAACGTGGGTTCCGGTCTTATTACGTATGCTTGAGTTTAACCGGAAACAGAAAAGAGAAAACCGTAAACAGTAGAAATGGCGGATTGAAAGTGTTCGAGAAACAAGAAGTTTAGCCTTACACACAAAGAAAATGGAGAAATGATCATTGGCTTGCTGTAACAGCAAGTGAAGATGAAACCTCTGATGCTATAGGTAAGAGTATTTTTGGTGTTTCAGAATACATTCCATCGTTCAAAATGCCATCGTGCAAAGCAACACGATCGACAAATTTTTGTGGAAAGGACACAAATGTCCTCTTCTACTACGATTTGATGTTTCCGTAATTCTGAATGGCTTCGACAAGACCTTATTCCACGGATTTCTCCTCAAAGAGACTGATATAATGTTTTCCCACGGTACTTTTGCAACAGCAACAGTAATTACTTTTTAGCAGCGTGGGAAAATTCCCGTACGGTATAAGACATAATTCAAACCTTTTTATTTTTGTGATTTATATATTTCTGAGGTAGAAAAAAACAAACAGCACTGAAACTAGTTTTAGATTTTGAATCTCCCTCCAAATTCTGGGGCTTCCGAATTACTTACCGACTTCCTGTCGGACTGCCATTGTTAAGCAAGCGGCCAATCAAAAATATAGTTCAAGTCGATTATCCCAGACTCTCTTGAGTCTCTCCGGGCGCTCACCCGCTGGCCAAAAAGCCCGAGGACTCTGGGTACGAGATTGATCTCGCAATGCTCTCGCAATCTTTCGCAAAACGTACCGGACCTTACCGGACCTATAATATATTGTAAATAGTACAGTCGTCGATACACTTGGGCCTAAGACTTTTTGGAGAAAATGTGTTTTGAAGTGAGTTGTAACAGGTGTGGAAAGAAGACATGGAAAGGTAGTTGACGCTAGTTTTTACACGTGTCTCTCATAATTTTATTTATTGACGATAAAATTACGTCATATAAACATTGTCAAAGTTGTTGTGGATCCACCGCCGTCCTTCAATGGTCGTTGACACACAGCATTAGGCGAAAAAGCGTCAATCCCCCTTTCCCCTTGGATATATATATATAAATATATATACAGCGCAAGTAGGGGGTTCCAGTTAGCTGCAGAGTGCTCGATACGTGAAGTAGAGCGAATATAACGTTTAGAAGAAAGATTACTTCACAGCGTAGCGACTTCATGTTTAGACAATCATCAGGCTACAGATCTTACATTTGCATTCTAACTCATTTAAAGACCATTCTAATACTCTAGGGGAGCGTGCTATTTTAAGTTCGACAAAAGGTATAATAAAACCGTATTTGTTCTTGTGTCTGCATTTAGAAATTAACTCGTTTCTTTTGTTCAGTAGGTGGCGCGTATCTCCTTTTATTATGAAGGGGTAGTTTCTAAAGAAACTGTGATGCTGCGTCGGTGGGGAAGTAGTATACAAAAATTTGGTTTTATTGATAATGTAAATTGGCCACCGTAAAGAGATTCTAACTTTTCTGTAAGGCACAGGTCGCATCTCTTTGATCCACATTTGTGTGGTGAGGCGAAAGACTCTATTGCCCAGGGTAGCGTGTAATTGATGTTATAGTCCTTTAGACTCCAGATATGCCTCGATAACTCCGTCTCACTGCAGTACTTTATGCCTGAAGGATTTAGTGTGATTGTTGTATCGGGTTTTAAATTCTCCCTCTGACGCTCCGTAGTTATCGCTTGTCACTTCGGCTCTATAGACTATAGACGATGATAGACATTTGCCGTCTAAGGGGCATGATTGCTTGTTTCTGCAATTGCATAGCTGTGCTTCGTTAGGTGTTTTTGTGGCGTTTAATACTTTTGCATTGTGTTGCCTGATAATGCCTGTCATGTTGGTTGTGCAGCAGTAGCTAAGCTTGATTGTGTTCGTGTTTAGAATTTTGTGAAGCTTGTGGCCTTTGTGGAAGTGTTTCTTGATCAGGTAGATGAATTTTTTTCCGATGTTGGTCTTGACTTGCAGGTTGTATGGTGGATTGAACCAGAGGATAT
>NC_090876.1:24044763-24049763 GCF_036669935.1 Montipora foliosa
ACTTAAACATGAACCTTCAAGTTAAGAGATTCCTCAAACTATTGACACCTTGCATGGAGCGTGAAAGCAGATAGACTTACTGACAGACTAAGTGACTAATTTTAACGGAGCAACTGAATTAATGAGTGAGCAAGTGAATCAATGAATGAATATATTTTCAAGTCTTCTTTGTGAGACTGCTGAAAACAAACTATTAACTTAAAGTTAAACATAGAAACTCAGCCTTGTTTCAATCCATGACTTTCCACCCAGTGACTTTACTTGTAAGAGAACTAACTGGTCAGTCAAGATGAAAGCCAGCTGTACATAATATTACAGTCTAGTATCTCCCTAAGTCAGTCAAATCAAAATCAGTGACCTCCAATAACTGACCACTCCTCATAAGGGAAGGTCTCTATTTGACATTTTCAGGTAATCTCATAATAATTGATTTTGTAAGTACCGGTAAATAAAAACAAGAGAAACTGTGGCATTTTTTTGACTGCTTTAGGGTTAAGATATTAGCTATGTGTACACAGTGTTTATTATGTACTTTTTTATTCTAACATCAGAAGACACAATCTGTTTGTAAAAAAAGCTGTGTGTAAACCTGTGGTATCTACAGTATCAGTGCTGACTGCTGTGTCTACTGATCTTTTCAGCCACACAAGTGATTGATAAGATAGCTAGACAGCTAATAAGCACTGTAATTCATTGGGCTGTCTGCAAAAAATATTCTGAGGTGGCCTCATGGTTAGTGCGCTCGACTCGGTTCGGGCCCTGGCCGGGGACATTGTGTTGTGTTCTTGGGCAAGACACTTTACTCTCTCCACCCAGGTGTATAAATGGGTACCAGCGAATTTAATACTGGGGGTAGCCCTGCGATGGACTAGCATTCCATCCAGGGGGGAGTGAAAATACTCCTAGTTGCCTCATGCTACAGAAACCAGGATGAGTTCCGGCGTAATGGGCCACTTGGGTCGCATGCAGACTTTACCTGTAAAAGCGTGACCTATTGTGGTATTTTGCATACGTACCTCAAGAAATATTTCTGGGTAATATTGTTATAACGTCACATGCTTTTAAGTGAGTGAAATTTGGGATTGCAGGGAAACAACACAATTTTGTTTTTTTACATGAAAAAATTAATATCATGTATACAAGTCATAAATTGAAATTTCCAGGTGCCATTTGTTGCTCTTATATGCTGTTGCTTTACATGATGTTAAAGCTCTCTGAAAGGAAATCTATCATCGCAACATCACAATATCTTCTTTCCTTTTGAACCTTGTAAGGGTGTGGCAGGCATGCTGAGCAGGTGATGAAAGGCATACCAGAAGAACAAAGGTGCCAATGTCCAAGAGATTCGGGTAAATGATCAAACACTTGATCAGCTCATTAGCTTAAGGTGAGCTTGATACAACTGACATTACTCTTTTGTCAGTGCTTATTTGACTGTTCCTCTGGTGAGATTTTGTGAACTGGAGTTGTCCTGACCTATTGGTTACTTCATGTTTTAGACGAGTATAGAGTGGTTCGAAACTCAACTCTACCATTCTCAGTGAATAGTGTAAATAGTAAACTGGTTCCCTCCTTCAAGACGAGCTTGGTCTTTCCCTTTAATGTTTACTCAATAACTGATTTCTTATTCTATAAAAAAAACAAGCTACCTTCAAGAAATCACAAAATTAAGGTGGCTCTGAATCCAAGTTGGACAGAATTTTTTTAAACTTTGCAGAAAGTTTCATCTTGCCCTTCTGATTACTTTTCAGAAATAAAAAATGGGATCACCTAGTTCATTTTTGAGATATAAGCAACTAAAGACAAAATAAAGGGTGTTTTTACAGGGCTTGCCCATTGCCACAGTGACATATTATGTCACAATAACGACTGTATCTTGTTCAGCAATAATTCGTGTTACATTTGGTACCACAATATTGCCAATACATGATACAACGTTTTGGTGCGTTCCTTCTAATATGAGGGTCACTTGGAAGCGTTGGAACTGGTTCGAGCCTCCTTAAACGAAATTTTCAAGGAGCCACCCATAATGTAATGATTCAGAAAGAGACATTCACTCAAATACATACATGTACTTGTGAGAGCAAAATTATAAGAAAGGCGAGACTGGAGTCATGTAGGCCAGCGTCGACGCCAATTAACATTTTAATGGTGACTCAAGGAAAACTGGGAAAAAATTCGAGTGTTCCTTTGCCGGAATCGAACCTATGGCCCTCTGATATTACTACTTCTTAACTTTGCTCTACTACTGGACTATAGCAAACTCATGGGAGCTAAGCCATTAAACTGGGTCAGGTGACAATTGCTCCCCACTCCTACCCCCCTATATTTTCAGGACTGAAATTGTCAAACTGATGATGATGATGAGGAGGAGGAGGATGATGATGAAATATATTTAAGTGTCAACTGTATTTAGCACTGGGGCACTAACAAGAGACACTGTCAATAATATTGAAATCAATTCAAACTAATGCAGATCAATGAAAAGGCATGGGTTGGTTTTTGAGGAGAGAGGAAAAATGGAGTACCCAGAGGAAAGCCTATCAGAGCAGAGTGAGTAGGGAACCAACAAACTCGACCCACATGTGACGCAGAGTCTGGGAATCGAACCCAGGCCACATTGGTGGGAGGCGAGTGCTCTTACCACTGCGCCACCGCTGCTCCCCATTTTTTTAGTTGTAATGATTCATTGCTCAAGAGATCTTATTTTTGTTTTTGTCATCATTTGTTTTACAGGCTCCAATTCTTGTGTTGCTTTGTAGCATCCCTGACTTTCCTAGGACTGTTCACCAGGGTGTGAAGATTATAAATGCATCAGCCTATTTTTATCATTTAATGATCTTAAAATATTTTAGTTGCAAAAAATGGTTCCATACTATCAGAAACCCATAAGGGTTGAAACGTGTAACGTGCGTTCACAGCTTCCGAATATTCAGTGCGACCTGATTGGTTGAATGTTTCAGTGCTAAGTACCATATTTGGAAACCCCTCGCTCTTGTTGTTCCAAATATGGTACTTAGCAAATTGAATATTCAGAAGCTTGTTTCCCAGCACACAAAAGGCCGTTACACGTTTCAACCCTTATGGGTTTCTGATACTATGTACAGACATTGAGGACATGCTATTCACAATATGAGTATTTATGTTTAGTACATACCTGCTAATGATGTGTTGTCACTGTAACTGTTACAATGATAACACACCAGTGGGAAAACAGTAAGGAAGCAGTGTATTTTTGTTTTAATTAGTGTCATTTGAAGTAAAATTAACAGGCTGACATTGGATTCAAAACAAAGGTTTGCTTAATAGAGATGTATGTCAATCACGAAGGATTCTATGTAAAAATTGTAGTCAACGTCATGTAACTTTTTGTGTGGGTACATTGTGTAGTGGAATCTGTCATTTTACTCAGGGGACCCACCTGAGAGGCATCCAAGCATTAAATAGATCACAGAAAATTATCTATCATTTTTAGCCTTAAAATTTAGTAGATTTCCAGCACATGTGCACAAATGTTCAACTTGTGTTTTCAAGTGGGATTTTTTTACTGTTCCACCACATATTTTTGTACATTGTATGCACGTTGAGTTTGCTTTGAAGGGGTATTTTGATCGGTTTTCAACAAATTATTTTGACAGAAAAGGCTAACAATAAAACGAATTCGCTTGAGAAATAACACACAAGCCAAAGGCTGTGTGCAAAACTTTGTACACTGTAATCAATTTACCGAGAAAAGTTCAAAATAACAACAACAACAACAACAACAACAACTAAAAACCAATATAATTTGATAGAGGGAGTTTCAATCGAGTGTCGTAAAACCAAAACCAAAGTAATTACTTTGGCCAATCACAAAGGACGGAGACAATCCAGTTAACCAATCAAAAATCGAAGTAATTAAACGCAGCCGACGCAAAGCACGGGAAAATGTGCATGCGCGAGCCACGATTGGTTTTCGTTTTACTTCTGATTGGGTAAAAAAGTGGCGCGAGAACTTTGAACCAATCACTGAGTGAAGTAATGCAAATCCAAAGCAATTCGCTAATTACTTTCGACACTTAATTGAAAATTTCTCTATGCATTTATTTGATTTGAGCACGACCCCACAAGCTATTCAACGTTTAACATTATGGTGTGAAAATAAAGTTCTATTATTATTATTATTATTATTATTATTATTATTATTATTATTATTATTATTATTATTATTATTATTATTATTATGGTTTTATTGATATCTTTACATTCACAATTTTCGAAACGTGCTGCGGACAATGTCTAGGCAACAGTTTGTAGACTACAGTGTATCTCAGTGTCTCAAACTGTAGAATTTCTTGATGACCTCGCAATTTTGTGTGATGATCCATTTCTGGCAGTTGGTTAGGAGTTTGATGGTTCCTTTCTTGTGGGCTAGGTCAGAAAGTGCTTTCTCTAAGGGGCTGTTGAAATCCCCCAGGAAGTTATACACTATATTGATTTGCTTGATTTCATAGTCAGGGTATTAAAAGATTGCATAGTCCTAGTCGTAGGCCAAGGAAGTTTCTCTTCTTATACTCATTCCTGTAGTTGATTTGTCCTACGTTGCACACAGTCCTTCCACGAGTATGATTTTCTTGTTTTTCTTGTCGTAGATGGTCATATTTGGCTTATTTGCTCCATTTTCTTGTGCTTTATTTATAAAAAATTATGTAGATAGCTGTATCCCAAAGTATTGTAGATTGGTCATTTTCAATACTTCTTTTGGGGATCGCTTGTTTGTACCAGGCTTTGGAGTCGTCGTTTTCCATGTTGTATAATGATAACAGGAAGTGGTCTAATTATCGGTCTTAGCATTTTATTATGTCTCGACTTATAGATTGTTTGGGCCACGGCAGAGCAGCCACACAGTAGATGCGGTATGGTTTCTTCTGTATTGTGGCATGTTAGATCTAATCCCCGTTCTTGTTGTTTCTTTACTCTGTATTCTTTTTTAGGGACCAGTTGTCATTGTGGGATGCTAG
>NC_090876.1:24057263-24079763 GCF_036669935.1 Montipora foliosa
GGTATCTACTTGCAAATGAGAGCCCCCCGTGCTGTTATCAAAAATTTCCAGCTGTTATATCACACTGGGGAGGCGCGGTGACCTCATGATTAGTGCGCTCGACTCGAGTGGTCCGGGTTCGGGTCGTGGCTGGGGACATTGTGTTGTGTTCTTGGGCAAGACACTTTACTCTCACGGTGCCTCTCTCCACCCAGCTGTATAAATGGGTACCGGCGTAAGGTTGGGGGTAACCCTGCGATAGACTAGCATCCCATCCAGGGGGGAGTATAAATACTCGTAGTCGCTTCATGCTACGGAGACCGGAGATACGCACCGGTGTCCTAGCGGATTTGGACCCCCCCTATAATTGGACCCCCCGGTCCATATCTGCTAACGGATTTGGTCCCCCGGGGTCCATATCCGCTAGCGGATTTGGACCCCCCTCCGCGGATTTAAACCACTTAATAAAACTCAGTAAGAACATAACCATACATAATTTTCTTACATAATTTTCTTGTAGAAAGTGATAATAATTCAGAAAGTAGGTTTTTAGAAAAGTTTTTCAGAAAGTATGTTTTCAAAGTAGGTACTTTTTAATTAAAAACATACGCGTAGACGTTATCTTGTTCTCAGCATTGCGTCTCAATTTAAGATTTTCGTTAAATTAACCTGCAGTTGTAAGTTTGTTGTTTATCTCTGGAATGAAAACGAATCGTGAAATTTGAAATCGTTTGTTTCTTTGTTTGTTTTCCTCTTGAAGAAGGGTGAAATATAAAATAATAACAAACGTTGAATGCGTGAAAGCTTCTGTGAAATACCTATTGCTCGAGTCTCGACTTTTCGAAACTTCCGGTAACTCCAACCAAAAGCCTTTCCACTTCACTTAGTCAACGCAATTTCTCGAAATAGGCTTTATTCTTTATTTTTACGAAGGTTCGAAAAAAATCGGGAATTCGCTGTTCGTGTTCCACACAACTGAAATTGAAAATTAAACGAGACTTACCTCGAAACGCTTTCGTTATTGTTAAATGTAGGCGCCATTAATTCGAATAGTCCAGAATATTACAGACTTTAACGAATGACTTAAGAATGCTAAAAACTGTTAAAGGAAGGAAAAATTAGAAAATACGTTGCTTCACATCAGAATAAGAAGGGATTTGCTATAGTTCGAATTCAATAGTAAGTTTGTTGTCATTTAATTTATGCGTAGGCTATTCTACTAACTTAAATAAATGTCACAGAAATGAAATGATATGTGCGCTTTTTTTCGTCAATTATAGTACGCGATCTTGTGTTGAAATCTTAAAGGACATCACCTAAAAGCTTGCAATTAGAATAAATTAGGAAAAAGGAATGTTTGTGGGGGGGGGGGGGGGGTCCAAATCCGCGGGGGGTCCAAATCCCCTGTGACACCGGCCTGATGGGCCTTCTGGCTCATAAGCAGTGACTTTACCTATATCACACTGACTAACGCATAAAAAAAAACTTCAGCCTGCCAGTTTTAAACAATCACGGTAACTTGCATATCCACGTGTAACGACAGTGGCACTTTGATAAAATGAAGATTTAAAATATTGGGTTCTTGGACGGTGTCAAGAAGTCCATGAAAATGTTCAATCGCGCCTTTGATCGTAAGACGTTAGATCGGGGAACTTCGACTCTAAGCAGTTACAAAGAAAGCCTAAATAAATATTCTTGCCTGGACTATAACCGCTTTTTTAGCTCTCTGAATACAGCGCCAACGTGGCTCGGTTATTTTAAACTGCTGTGCTCTAGACCATGTCGCCGGTAAAAAAATAGCCTACAAGCTTCAAAGGGTCAATACGACTAAAAATTCGAGAGAATTATTCTTGTTTATTTTTTTTCTCTTTAGATTTGTGAATAGATAGATCCGATGCCAGCTGTTCTTTTGGGTTTTACAATACTGGGGATATTAAAGCAGGTCTAACTACTTAGTAAAAATATTAAAATTTAAAATATTGACATCATTGTTGCCAGAGATAGTCTATCAGTGCGGGTTTCGGCAGTCTGTATGATTTTCTCCAGTTTATAAAAAAAACGCTAGTTAAAACGCTGTTTAGTTTTTAATCCGTCGATATCAATTTTACTTCATACGTTTACATGTAGGAGAGGTCTCCTTGTTTCGTTAAAACGCAATAAAATGTGTTTGATAAATGGTCATTGTACCATGTTCACGCTTCATTCTGTTGGCATTGCTTAGTTTTCATCATGAAGTACCGGATTATACATTTAAGCGACTATGTGAAAGCAGTTGGTGGCATTCAGTTATTCTCGTCTCGTCCTCTCGAAATATTAATATTTAATCTACAGAGTTCATTCTTTAAAACTTCTTTAAAACGCGATTTTACCGAATTTCACTAAAAAACATTGTGAGCTGTTTTTAGTCGGTTTACCATGAAGATGATAAGGGACATCTTAAGCAAATGAGAAACTTAACATGATAAAATATATAATAATTACGATCGTTTTGTGAGTCACCCACTTGCGAATCTGAAAGAGCTTGATGACAATACAGCCGCCTGATTGAATGAAAACTCTTACCTATATCGCTCACTGCGACATATTTAGTAACTGTCAATCAATTCAAGTGCAGCCGGAAAGAAATGTGAAATATGCTTTTGAATTTTCATCAAAATTTAGCCGCCAGTATTCTAGATCATGCAAATTTGTTCGAGTTAAAGCCGACGGGCAGCTGTTTGGCATAACTAACCAAGCGGGACTTTCCTAACTACACAAGGTTTTCACGAAAACCGTTGTTGTTGCCCGGGTGAACATGTGAAATGTGATGTGGAAATTGTCAGCAGGGATTGACCATGTCTCAGGCTGATAGAAGAACCCAAGTGGCATCACCAGGAGGAGAAACCGTGCCCAATTATGGGGAATTATTCAACCCTGAAGAAGATGCAGTCGAGTCGCAAACGTCGCCTTTGACAAGCGAACAACCGAACGCGAGTGCCACTTGGTTTGATAGGCTTCGATCGAGTGTCGGGGTGAACCGAAACCTTCTTCTTTACAAGGTGTTTTATTTCTTTTATTTTGCAGCTCTTGGAAGCCTTTTGCCCTATCTGTCCTTGTATTTTAAACATTCTCTGTTACTACCCGCTTATTATGTTGGCATTGTGCTGTCTGTTAAACCGTTTTGCCTGTTCGTCAGTGCGCCTATTTGGGGAACTATTGCCGACAAGTTCAACCAAGTCAGAACGGTGCTATTAGCGGCCATATTCAGTTGTATCGTTATGAATCTTCTTATTGCCGTAGTACCTCCAGTAGGTGTACATTGTCTAAGTGATGTACATAACAAACTCAACCTAAAACACCATCATAATCAAAGCCATTCGACCGATCACTTTGGGAATTTAACACAAGCAGATAAAAGAGCCCAAGTCTCTATTGGCAACACGGAAATGTGGAATGAAGCTTGGCTATTTGACCTTTACACTGCAAGCGAACCTAAGCTTTACAAGAATGCCAAAGTGATTTTTGTCATCATTTTGGTGATCACAATTATCGGCGAACTGATCGGAGCTACATCCAATACTCTTGCTGATGTCGCTACTTTTCAGAATCTGGAAAACCGTCCATTTTATTACGGAGAGCAGCGTCTGTGGGGTGAAATTGGCTGGGGATTAACCGCCTTCATCACTGGTTCCATTGTGCAAAGCAAGTACCGAAAACAGACCGATATCTGTCCTGAAGATGTCTTCGATATTTATCGGCCTTTCTTTTACGTGAATGCAGTTCTTATGGCAGTGGCACTGTTTGTTTCAACGCGGTTCAAATTCCAAAGTGCTGAGAAATATGGCAGTGAGAGGTGCTCACTAGCCAAGAGTCTTCAAATTTTCACAAAACCCGAGTACGCTATATTCGGTGCCATTGCGCTTTTCTTGGGTTTCGCGCTTGGATCAGCTGAGACGTTCTTGTTCGTTCACTTGGTGGAGCTCGGTGCCTCCCCGTCCTTGTTTAGCGGGCTTGTTGCGGTTCACTGCATTTCAAACGTGACTGTTTACTACTTTTCCCCGTACTTCTTGGATGTAACTGGCCATATAAAGATGCTCCTTGCCGGTCTACTGACATACGCCCTGACATTTTACTACTTCTCCGCCATCGAAAATCCGTGGCTGGTACTCCCCATCGAATTTCTCCGTGGCCTTTGCTCTGCGTCCGTTTGGTGCGCGTTGGCAACTTATGTTGGCACACCACCTCGAATAGGCGCCACTCTACAAGGCATCTTGCACGGGCTGTATTATGGACTGGGTAAAGGCCTCGGACAGTTGATAGGCGGTATCTTGATCCATACTTATGGTATAAATCCATATTTTCGCTACTTTGCGTTGGCTGATCTATTGGTTATGGTTGTTGTTGCCTTATTGACGCCTTATTTGCTTTCACATCCTACAATTTGGATGTCCTTATCCGGTTACAGTGCACTGAACAACGAACAACCTGCAGAATGCTGCCCGAGATTCTACAAATTGCTAGGCTTCCCACCAACCAAAAAAATCCCCAAGGAAGAAGATCAATAAAGTCATTTTAGTGCCCTCTAAAACAAGTATTAAACGTTTGTTGGGATAAATATAATATTATATCTTGAAATCATCCATAAGTTGAAAAAAGCGAGAATTTCATTTCGGACCTGAATCATCTATTACACTTGAGTAAAAAAGAAAGAATTATTTTATTTTCTTAATGGAAAGAGTGAAAGACTACGCCTCCTAAATCATGTAATGTTCTTATATTTTCTTAGTCGTTTCACAGAGTTTTTTGTCTTCCTTTCCGTGGAAAAATATATTTCCTTTTTAGTTGTAGATTGGTTTCTCAAAACGATATCTCCCACAGTCGAATTATTTTGAAAGCTGGCGTCAGGAAGTAATATTTTTCGTTTACGTTATATGTATCAGTATTGACCGAAAAGAAAAATTAGCAGTTTTTTTCTCAAGGAAAATTTGCGGGTAAAAATACGTTTTTCTTTTCGCTTGTAATTGGTTTGTGAGAACTAACAATGTCAATATTAAGCTCTTGTGTAAATATGCATAAAAAGCATATGCGTCATTATATTGGAAAAAGGTAATATTGTGATGCATTATTTGTAGTTTTATTCCACTTTAATTACGTCGTTTCCAAACAACGGAAATAATATGTCTTTCAAGGAAGAGCAATTATTGAAGATTGTACGTATATATATATATATATGAACATTCTCCTCGATTTAACACGTGCCATATTACATCCAATCGATTCCAATCCTTAGACGAAGCCAAAAAGCAGAAAACTGACGCAATGTCCTTAGTGCCATATGTTCGTATCTCTTAGTTCAATCATGATTCTGAGCCTTATAAGAATTGTCATGTAAATAGAATCACTCCTATAGAGGTTTTGCACGGCAGCCATGTTGCATGGCAGGAACAACAGATTATTTTTCCTTTGGGAGCAAATGTTCTTTCTAATGCAAAACATTTTCATTGTTCCAGCCATGCAACATGGCTGCCGTGCAAAACCTCTATTCATGATATTGTTGAAATCAGGAGCCCGTTGAAATAAAAGACTACAACTACGCCCTTTGTTCGCTCGCGTCAAGTTATGGTTGATTCTCCTTCGTTTTCCCTCGTTGAAAACAATAAACTGTTGCTTTCGCTTGCTTATGAATTTCCGGATTTGGATGTCAATATTGCGATAGTAGCTTACTTTATTTTTTGGCGTTCACGGAACAAAAGAAATGATGGTAGTTGTTGCGGGCTCAAAAGTTTGACCAGTTTCAAACTTAGTGCAACAACTCCAGACAACATGCAACACTGTGCGAACGGAGGCAACAAGTAACAAACAACAACGTTGGGAGTTGATGGCCAACAATGTTGCGCCCGTTTTAACGCCAGGGGCTTAAATATGAAGACTGAAAAGCTGATGTTTCGAGCTTTAGATTTTTTTCAAATGATATAAACAAATTTCCGTGTTTCAAATACCCACCAATCAGCAGCACTCTTTGTTAAGAAACTAATCCCATTTTGTTTATTGCGCTTGGCTGTCTGTTACAAAGGAAAGAAATAGAGGATGTTACATTGCCGCGCGGAGATACGAAATTTCTCTTCGAGTGTTGGAAAATATTTCACGAACGAGCATAGCGTACGAGTGAAATATTTTTTAACACAAGAAGAGAAATTTCGTATCTTCAAGCGGCCATGTAATATTCTATTTATTATATAAACACCAATGAAATACTAAATCATTTCACGAAAGGCGTGATTTTCATATGTAACCATAGCAACAGAGTGATCTTTTTAGGTGTGAAGAAAAGGCTTCACGTGTGAAGATATCATGTTTTCGCGTGAAAGCTCACTTGGTATTTCATTGGTGTTTATATAATTAAAAAAACTTATCAGACAAAAAATATTCAGATTCGGCCAATTTCAATTTCATGAACTGTGATCAGAAAGTGGAAAGTGGAAAGTGGATCATCCTTGCGGCTTATATTCCCTTATTCAGTTGTGAGGCAAGAAAATGTATTTGTCCCAGTAGTGTAAGGATCCTCTTGGTGACAGGATCATCCAAGCTTGGAGGTTGGAGGATCCAAGTGCTAGGAAGATCTTAGCACCTCACAAGGAATATTATAGCACAATGCTGTGATAGGGACAAGGAAAATAACGTGACGGAAACCTTCGTTCTATAAATTATTGTACCATAACCCCAACCAGGAGCTCAGAACCAATAGCCTACAACTCGACTTCTAGGCATTTTCACACATCAATATCAGGGTCTGTAAAAACGCTGTTTCAGAAATACAATGAAGTTTTACGCTCTTAGTAAGGTACGGATGTACTCCTGCCGCAACTGAAATGTCTGCTTGTAAGCCAGCGAAAAAATCACTCTTTTATCCATGTAAACAGCCCCTCATTGCTACGACCTTCCGAGCTCTCCTAAGAAGATCCCAGTGCAAGAACCAACATAAAGTATCAAATGTGTAGTAAATAAGAATACGAACAATGCCAATAAGACCCTCCTCCTTCCACGTTAACAGCCCCGAGGTTGTCCCGAAGAACGTTTTAGCATGAGTGCCAACAAACGAACGCTATGTGGGTTGCGTTTGTTAGTTCTCTACTCTGCTCTGAGAGGCGTTTCTACAGGGCCTCCGGTTTTCCTCTCTCTCTGCAAGTCGAGAATGCCCGTTTCAGATTGAATTTGATGTTTAACATTCAATACTGGTAACTCATCCAATCAAAAGTGCATTCGATCTTTGTCTCGGTGGCCTGTCAGGGATGTTATACATGTAAGCTAAAACACCAGGCCCCATTTGTTCGAAGCGTGGATTGCGCAATCCACTGGATAAATCACTATCCACTGGATAACTCATTTGTTTTTGCTAGTGTTTATCCCCTGAATAGTGATTTATCCGGTGGATAGCGTTATCCACCTTTTGAACAACTGGGGCCAGGCGCCCAAGATCGGAGAATATATCTTCATCAATGAATTTTTCCACCAAGAAAGAAGTAAAAGAGCAACTAATCAGTTTGCAACAACATTTCGCACACCACTCATCCCTAAAACATTTATTCAATCAAATAGCTTTGTTTTACAGACAACGACAAAGAAATGAGCACTAGTTTGTCAATAAACCTCTTTTGCAGTGTGACGTCTCCAGTCCGAGAGGTTTTTCCCTGGCTACTTCGGTTTTCTCCTCTTCTCAAAAACCAACATTTGATTTGATTTGCATTAATTTGTTGATTTCAGTTTACAGTGTTCCCAATTAGTGCTCCAATGACAGAAGACTAGACACTTAAATAAAGTTCCTTTTTTTTCTAAAGAGAAAAAATCCTAAAAATATCCTCATTTAATTCCACAATGGTGGCCATAGCAATAATATAACAACGCTCATAATTATGAGCTCTTAACAGGAAAATCTCAGTTTTAACCAAATGTTGAAATAAGATATAATAGCGAACGGGAGAGCCTCATTATCCAAGCGAAGAAACGCTTTTTGCCAATGGTTTGTCTTTGCTTCTTAAAAAGCTTAATGTAATCACGCCAGGCATACTTCACTAACACCATGAGAACAAAAATTTACAGTTTTGCTACTTAATTCTTATAATTTCTCGCAAGTAGACAGGATGAACGTGAAACAACTCTACATGTATCTCGCGTACTGAATGAATACGTTGGTGTTTGTTCTGTTTCATCAAAAAAGTTTCCCTCTATTACAGGACATTAATGTTGGTATCACTAGGTTCGCTATGAGCAATAAATCGTAGTTTTTTTATACACAAAAACCATAAATGTCGTGCGACTTGTTCTTAACATTTATCAACGCTTAATTATAAATTGTATAACAAACCACATTGAATTATTCTAATTTCATTGACAGCTAAGAAAATCCTAATGTAGATCACCGACATCATCAGCAATCATTTTGCTAGTCCCCTTTACAACTCTTTTTTGTTTTGGCCAATTTCCCCTTCTTTCGTTTTAGAGGGTACACGGAGTGACACTGAGTGTACACTGAGGGCACACTGAGTGACAAGCCATAAGAATCTTTGTCCCCGAAGAAGTCTATCGCTTCTTGGGCATAAATAGCACATATAATTATAATTGTTTCTGGGAAAGATAAAAAAGCCTTTAAAAATTAAGTGAAGCGATGATCCTCGCAGCAATTTTTGCAATTGCGTAAAGAAGCCTGAAAAATTCAGGATTTCAACGGGGTTTGAACCCGTGACCTCGCGATACCGGTGCGACGCTCTAACCAACTGAGCTATGAAGCCACTGACGTTGGGAGCTGGTCATTTGTGGGTTCCAATGTTCCCGTTGAAGTCCTGAATTTTTCAGGCTTCTTTATGCAATTGCAAAAATTGCGTTCATCACTGCGAGGATCATAGCTTCACTTGATTTCATATCCGCAGTTCATATATGATCCATTTCATATACCATTTCATCTTTTAAAAATTGTTAACAGAAATGCCAACTTTAGGGCCTGCTGACGTATTTTTTGGGGTGCGTTGCTAAGGATGTAATGGTCAGTTTCCAGCTTTTGTAATCCAATGACCCCAAATATGAGGTCATCATGTCACGCCCATGGTCACATGACCAAGAAATGAAAACTCTAAATTTGTCTACGTGCTACACAATTTGGGGATTTAATCAGTCGTTTGATAATTTGTATTCGTTTTTGCATCCAGTCAAGCAGAGATAAACGATGCTGAAATACCCATAACATTTTCAAAAAGGATGATTTGAAAAAATCAATGCTTAGCTATATTCTGTATTCGGGGGTGAAAAGTGCCAAATAGAAAAATGAATTCAATTTAGAGACCGCCGGAAATTTAGCTTTTTCTCAAACCGGAAGTCAGATCTGAGAACGAGCGCGAAGAAGGGAGAGGAAAAGCCTTCGATGCAAACAACAGTTCGTGCGGTGATTTTTTGCTTGCTTTTTTACTTTAACGTCATGTAGCAGGTCGGTGAGTGGGTTTTTACGTTTTCTAGTCAGCTCACGATACGAGGACGTCAATCACCGGAAGTCACACTTGACTTCCTTAGCAACGTCCTCAAAAGGATGCACTGACTACTAAACCCAGAAGACAACTGTGAGCTAGCTCTTAGGGAGGTCTTGTGAAAAAATGAAATTCTGAAAGAAAAGCAGAATGTAACAGCGTCAGTGTCCTATAGAAAAAATACTTTACTGCCTGTACGAATAAGACTTTCCACGCCCTAAACCAACCCTTCCAATCAATATTTGAGCGTGTATCGATAAGTGAATGGGTACGAGTCTGTACAAGACCCTGGCCGTGCTAGTTAGTATATTTGCATTTCCCATTTCAGTTATTTTTCGGGGGCCAAAAGAATCATGAATCACATTGTCTCAAAAGCTCATCCGATGCTGAAACCAACCAGGAAACTTCCTGTTTTATCTGTACGAACCCTTGTGAGAAAATGAGCGGATATATGCTACGCCGCCATGTTGCCTTGCTGCCGAAAACAGTTGCGGGGTGCAGCGGTAAACTCCTTTTCGTTCATCCCTCACTGCAGTCACTGACTTTCCTCATTTCTGCAAGGACTGCGGGGTTTTCTACCTCGGAGGAGATTTCTCTAGATTCAGGGCGGATGTTTAGCGCAACGTTTGTATCAGCTGAAGAGGAAAAAAAAAAGGTAAAGCTAATAATGCTACCGGTATCTTCTACTCAACATAACCGGCTTTCATTATAGACCGAATGCATAAATGGCGGCCGAAAAAATATTCTTTTGTTTATGTGCTAATTAGCCTCACTAGCCTCGTTTGCATGGACAAAATACAAAAGAAAGGTTGCTTGAGAGCGAGGCTAGTGAGTCTCATAAGCACATAAACAAAAGACTACATTTTTTGGCCACCATTTATGCATTCGGTCAATCAAGTAAAAAATAAATATGTTACCGAAAAATACATATTTACCAAGAATAACAAATTACACAATTTCAATAAGAAATGGTCGCTTCGTTCACAGGTTTGCTTGTTCGTATTGTAGTAAGTATTTTACTAGCGTTGTAATTTTTATGTTGTAATAATTTTTTTTAAGATTTTAAAAAATATATTGTAATGCTATTTTGCTTTTGCTTACTGGTGCCCTCTTTTTCTTTAGTGAGGAGTTGGTTGTCACTGGAAGGGCATTGGCCACACCCAAAATTCCCTGACTCAAAACAAAAATCTTTACTTATTTATTCCGCCATCCAATGAGCGGCGTGAAAGGTTCGAAAGAGATTTAACACTTTTTTGTTTAGTGCTTAAGTACAAATTTGATCATTTCGCTTCTTTGTTAGACAAAAAAGGGGAAAAGTGCTAAAAATGTTAAAGGGACATGTGGGAAGCGAAAAGCTCATCAACCTTATCATTATACACTGTAATTACCATGTTTTTTAACCACCGGAATCACGTAACCGGCCTATAGAGCTGCTTACAGATTTTTGATCTTTAGGTTATGCAGGCTTTGCCTTCTTGGCCAAGGGCGTCAAAGTCGAATTTCACTTTTATATTTCTGGCTGTTTAAAAAGAAATAGATACCAGGTCCACAAGACAGTAGTTTTGACGCCTATAACTATGCATGATAACACAATTATTAAATTCCGTTTTAGTGATGTCCGGAACAACCAAAGTCGAGATGAGTTGAATCACATGCGAAGACCATGATCATTCCAACAATTTTTAATTGCTTGGAGGCGTTATGGTTCTCGTCAAAACCACATAAAAGGAGTATCCCTACTAGCTTACCCTTGAATGGGTTTCCTCTCAATTCCCTGTTCCTGAAGTTATTCAAGTTGCACTTTGCCGATATGAAATCCATCTCGTCTTCTTCATCTTCTTCTTCGTCGCCTCGTTCCAACATTTTCTGTTTCTCAATGCGCATGACAGCGCCCGCGTCATTCCTGCGGTTCAATGAATTTTTCTTGCTAGGGTTTATGATTCTGATTGGTACGCGGTCTATGAGGTTTTCGGCGCGCGTACGTCGTGTTCGACGCCGCATTTTTAACACGGCGAGGAGGCTTATTAGTAACGCGGCCACTACTCCTCCAGCTACACCAGCTATTAGCCATATCCCTGGAATACTCTCTTCTAAGTCAGAGTCCTTTTTCGATACTGGAAGAGAGACAAAAAAAAAATGAACAAACTGTAAGATGAGTACGGAGAATTGCAAGAGGCGGTATCTCAAGTCTCTGAAGGGTGAAACGAAACTCATTTTAACCGCTTCTTTTCTCATTTTAACCTTCCCCCTCTTCGTTCAATTTTATCGATTAATACTTGTTTCAGGGATAGATGTTTCAGTGTGGTGATGAAGTACGACATCAACGTAAAGAGGTTCCCCGGCCAGCTTGTAGCTCACATAGAAAATATATTTTTTTGAAGTCAGCACGAGTATTAACACTTCATAACGTAGTGTTACAATACTTAATCAATTATGGGTTACTTCACAGCGTTTAAATGACAGTGAAAACTTAAAAGGGGTCACCTTTTTTTAATCTAATTTTAAACTTTTAGCAAAAGGTAAGTGACGCAAGCGTTCAGATAAGACCCTTCCCATTAAAGAAAAAAAAAAAAAGTAAATACACTCACAGTCCACATTAATCTCGTCCGTTCCGTTGATAACATGCACGCTGCCGTTGCTTGTGGTGGGTGTGATCTTTGTTCCTGTGTCTGAAACCTCTGTACCAGCTAGGTCCACTATTCAGTAAGAAAGAGATTGACTCAATTGACAAACAGGCAGACAGACAGACGAGAAGATGGTCAGACTGATTCCGGTTTAACTATACAATAGATTGCCAGTGAGCGCAGACGTATTTCTGGCAGTCTTTCATTCTCCCCCGAAAAATAGTTTTTTTCTTTTGGGGGAGAGAAACGACAGCTGGAAATATGTCTGCGTTCGCAGGCTATACAACAAAATGCTGGTCTCAAAATGAAGGATCGAGTGACAACCCAAATGACTGACTCGGGACTGATAGCCGTGGCTGAATTGTTTACTCACCCACTGACTGACTGATTCAAGTAGCAAACTACGCACCTGATTCAAACTCTACTTCGCTAATCAGCACCCACGAGCCATAGTACTGAAAATCGCAAGTCACATATTTTCCGACGTGTCCATCAAGATTAACCTCAATCCAAAAGGCTCTGTTACTCCTGGATGACCTCGTCGTCATGCTGGGCTCATAAATAGTCTTCCAGGAAAAATACTCGCCGTCTTTGGAAAACGATAGTATCACCTTACTGAACAACATCTTTTCATGCTGACCTGGTAAGCTCAGAGTATGAAATCGCACACGAGAAAAACGTCGAAGCGACGAAAATACAAAGGTGACGGTTGGTTGCGGAGTTTTAATATCCTGCCAACCAATCCAGTCAATCCAGTTTGGATTACCGGTATCGTTCCAGTCTGCCATATAGCCTGTCATACCATCGGTCAGCTGACCAAGCCCGTTGTATAGTAAACCTCGTGTGGCTCCAAAGGACAGTCTATTTCCATCATAGCCCTTATCACGCAACGAAGACCAACCAAGATTATTCTTCCGAAGATTTCCTTGGGATATTCGGTATGATACCAAACCGTCTGCAAAGCAACGCATTGAGTAAAAGTCACATCAACTGTTACACCTTAATGGGAATCAGTCAAACATGTCTCAAAGGGGAGAGCACGAACGGCACGAAAGATAGTCCCATGCGAGGCGCTACTGTAAAACTAAAAGAAAAAAGGAGAGGTAACTTAATTCATGTGACAGCGAAGTCAAATGTCTCAAAACTATGAAGCAAATAGCTTCAGATTCAAGCTTACGAAAGTAACTTAGAACCAAACAAGATGGCCAAATTATTAGTAGCTTTATCAGTGTTTAAAGAAACCTTAAATTGCTGAGGCACCATTGAAGTGAGTGTACGCATAAGAAAAATTGATTAATTGCATAACATGTGTCAATAAAAATCTTAGCTTAAAGGTGCAAGGCGTCTCGTTGCCACCTATTTTGATCAAGTGGCTCGGAAACTCGCTAGTCAGAGACGAATCAACCAGCCGATGAGACCTCAAAAATTGGACAAACACTACACCCTCCTCGTTTTGATCTCTTAGTCACGGCACAATGGCGGGCATCCGAGCCCCTAAACTGGGGAAGTCGGGGAGTCAGGGTGGTTTAGTGGTCATCAACCGTGCCTCCCACCTCTGTGACCCAGGTTCAACTCTGGCCTCGAGGTTGTATGTGGGCTGAATTTCAGTCGATCTCAATCTGACTCCGAGGCTTTTTTGTCCGGGAACTCCGGTTTTCCTCCCTCCTCAAATTCAAAATCGACTCCCAGCCTATTCCATCAGGCTGTGGTGCTGTGTTCCGAGGTCATACATGGGTCGTGTTCAGGTGCCGAGCGCCTAGCCGGCAGCACAGCTCCTTCGGCCCGACCTCGTTGAGCTGCGCCCTTAGTAATTCAGTCTCCGACTGCGAGAAAGGGCGATTAGCAGATCACATATTATTATTTATTACTACCACAAAACTCTTGATGGACGTTAAGAGATTTGCAAGTCGACATTTTGAGTGAAAACTCTCGACCTCATTCGTTCTGGTTGAGGAATGCCGGCTGATTAGCTTTGATGACAATACGATTTGCTAGCTCTGACGAAGCCGCCGCTCATTCACTCTTCACTTCACTTCACTTCACTCTTGACCAAGGGAACAGTCGCTCCGATAAACGGATGATAGCCAATATGCCTATTTCGCGGGCGCTGTCACTTGATTAGCGCATGCGCGTGGATTTGAATTCGGCTCTTGTTAGTTTGCTTGATACTCAGCATCTTATACAGTTGTGCGAGGTAAATAGTTTTAATTGCACGATTATCTTTCGGAAAACCGTTTTGATATCTATTTCCAGACGACACACAGCTCACCGTGCTTAGTCCAAGAACACCCATGAACATCCATTTTAAGACACCATCTATCTCCAACTCCATTGACAACCACCAGACGAATATAACGAGCAATGCGTGAAGTCAGGAAATAATGTTTGTGAAGTTCAGAGCTGTTGGATTTTATCACCTACAATAACAAACAAAGGAAACAATCCTTTTTTTACAAGTATAGTACCCAACAATTCGCTAATAGCCAAAAATATTTCTTACGAAACTCGTAATCCAAGTCTTACTTGATATGAATTAAGAAACCAACATATGAGAGGTCATTAATTTAAGAGACATCCAAAACGTGTGACCAATCAGACTATAACCAGCCATTGTCTAGGAAAAGTATCTCGGGCTCATTCCCCGAATAGAACCGAAAAGCCAAGCTGCCGTCTCTTCTTGGGGAAGCGGGGCGCACAAAACAAAATCAGTAGCTCGAGCACCCTATAAAGAATGCAAATCTTTTAGGTCAGAAAAGGAGGACCTCGTGTGCGAGCACGTTTCTTTGATTTTCAAGATTATCAAAAGTACGCTTCAGATGCTTAATAATCAACGTGGAAAAGATTATAAAAATAGAGAACTAAATGAATAAAATACCTAGGCTGACTGAGAAAATTCTTACCGTAACGGAGACATCGTTTTTATGGTAACGCCGCCATTTTAAGTCTCTTTCTCTCTTGTAAGCCACAAAATACTGTGACACGTACATGGAGCTATAATTGCCAGTCGTTTTATTCTTTACCAGCACCCCAGCTGTGGACAAAGCTGTAACGCGCATGTTCCGTCCTAAGTCAAGCTGCATAATTTAAACAAAAAAAAAATACAACTGAGCGGGCTAGCTTTTCAAACACGCTGATCTTGTCTATGATTGCGGTCTTATCTCCGCCCATCCTAACTTAACCAGCCTCATATCATTTCTCCATTAATCGTGCCCAGTTATATTCAGCTTTTAAATGTTGAAAATGGAGCCACCTCGTACAGCCGTTTCTCATGCTTTAAGGAAGAAATTGGTGAAAAGCTCATCATAGATGTCCCAGTTTTAAACGATGGACCGCACTAACCTGTATAAATGCTCTCTTTAACTTGTCTCTGTTGTGTGAAGTACACCAGCCCACTGTGTTACTGATCCTCGCCTTATGAGCAGGGAACTTAATGTGATCTCCTGGGGACGAGGCACTCCAGCCATCATCTGGAATCGACATGGACAGCGAGGAATCGCATTCTATTGAAAAACAATTTTTAATTTAGCGCGTGAAATGTGCCTTGGCGCAAGCGCTTGCTTGGTCGCTTCTTAGGGCCGATTTACACGGTACGACTTTGTCGCATGCGACAACGGCTTACGACAGGCCCACGACATGATTTACGATTGTTGTGTACGTCAGAAAAAATGTCGCAGCATTTTAAAACATGTTTTAAAACGCTGCGACAATCGTAAGTCGTGTCGTAGGCCTGTCGTGAGCTTGTCGCATGCGACAAAATCGTATCGTGAAAATCGGCCCTTACGATTTAAGAACACCCAGAATGAAGCTACTAGACAAGAGTATGGAAACGTGTCTTTAACGTTAATATTATAAGATGCATTCATTAATTTAATCTTCAAATCAGGGAAGCTTTAACTTTTGTCTATCTGTGAAGGGTATTCTTAAATTACCATTACATTGCCACAGTTAAGAGTGGTTTAAATTGATCGCGCAATTCAATACACTTATGAGACTGTCTTTCACGATTATATGTTCTCTTGTTTGTCGTTAGCTAATCTTGAGCAGATGATTTGACATCTTTAGCGGACGCAGACTACCTGTAGTCATAACTCAAACCTAAATTTGCTTCTTTTTCGCCCGAATTGTTATCATAGACCACGCGCTTTTGCATTGAGGATCAAAACTTAGACCAGAAAAACTCTCCGGGCGCAAAAATATTTCAGGAAAAGTGTTGCCTTTGTAAGTACATTGCCCACGGTTGGACGGCCGGGTTCGTACAAATTCTGTAAGAGGCGAGACCTACACAGAGAGGAGTCAGGCTGGCGTATAGTGGTCATCATCCGCGCCTCCCACCTCTGTAACCGTATGTGGCATGAGTTTCTGTCAATCTCAGTCCTACTGAGGGGTTTTTCTATGGGTACTCCGGTTATCCTCCCTCATCAAAATCGACTCCCAGCTGATTAAATCTGGCAGTGGTGCTGTGATTCAGGATCAATCATGAGCCCGTTGGCTGTTCTCTGAGGCGTCTTCCCGATTTAATCGCGCCAGTAACGACCTTCATAATTCAGCATCCAAGAGTGGAAGGATGTACATAAGTACATAAACAGCGATATCACTCACGATTTAGTTAGTATGGGTAATCAAATGGTGAAGAGTGAAAATGGGGAATAGTTTCAGGCGCGTTTTGTCCAAATTATTCCCTAATTTCACGAGTATACCATTTGATTACCTATTAATAACATGGGTGACAAATTACTCCCTAATTTTCAAACCTGGACACCATTTTAGCACTGTAGGAAATGTTGCTATGGCAACATTGTAATTTCACATGTGAAACTATATATTAAAGATGAAATTTCGCGCCAAAACTAAGGAGTAATTTTGCCACCCATATTATTAAAAAGAAAACTTTCCTTCGACGCTGATGAGCGACATACCTTGTTGCTCGTCCAAGCCTCCCGCCAAACAGAACGGAAATTGGAGCACCAGGAGAAGTAGAAGGAGAATCTTGTCATTCATTCTGTTAGCTGGAACCAAACGTCTGTATAAAGAAAAAAACGAGGTTTTAGCCGTCAGTGAGAGAGGAAATACCATTATAAATCTAATCACTTGCTAACTGATCAATGAAGAAGAAGACATACATAATGAATTGTCATTGCATTGTTTAATTTTTAAATCAATCAGTGGGTCCGTGATCCTGAATCGGCCGGTAACATCTTAAATGGTGACGTCGACAACAGCAAGCACATGGCTCGCCACAAAGAGCTGAGAAAAATGCCTCGCGAGATTTAACAAATTGAATGTGGTTCAGCGTTGTCTGTGCTCTTATCGAAAATGATATTCGTCATCAGAGTGGTCAAAATGTTGTAGATTCAAGAGGCGGCTGGATTTGCATCTTAAAATCTGGATCTTCGGAATTTTACTCATTGAAATTCTTCGTGACATGGATGGATTTCCAATTAGTAAAATCTGCGACAAAATCCATTTCAGATTTTGTGTTCGCTTGGTAATCCGAAAATCTAGCTTTTTAGATCTAAATGCGAAGAGCAAGCGTGGTCATCACTGTTTCGCAATCTGACTGGTTTATTTCCCAAAACGAGCGTTCCTGATTGGCTATTACAATTGCGTGACACATTGACGGGAGTAGCGTTGTCTAGACTCTTTTCGACAACGGCAAATTAGCCAATCAGATTGCGAGACCACAAGCAATTGTGTTAAAAACTGAATTAGCGCCGCCTTTTCCTCACATGCGTGGACGAGTTATGGAGGGAAATTTGCCTCGGGAGGCCGTAAGGAAAATATCAAGATTGAGTACGAAATAAGGAGGCGCGTTTTTTAGACGCGGACGGCAACCGGAAGAGAAATTTGACGTGCCAGGACAGTGGTGTCTCCCACTCCCAGATATTTATACTTATCATCTCTAATGGAGAAATGAGACTTCGCAATGTAAATGTGGTTGCGTGAAGACAAGTTAAAGGGGCAAACAGCTCATTTCCGGTTGACGTCCGCGTCTCAAAAACGCGCGTGCCTAAGCTCCCAGTTCCTTTACTTCGATGACGTCCCCGAAAAATAACAGCTGGCAGAACAAAGACGTGGGCAATGCTAGTATTGGATGCCGGCGAGAAGCAGGGAGCAAGGGGACTATCATGATCTTCTTTCAATCGAGGTTTAAATAAAGAAAGACCCCGAAGCTTTTCGACAGTTCCATCGACTGGCTAGAGTGTGCCTTAAACCATTCTCGCTATGATTGCACCTTTGATAACCAAGCAGGACACACCGCACATGCGAACGTCTTTTTGAAGTCAGGTGAACGGAGTCATGATGTAATTTCATTGGATGGCCTGAACCCCTCAAACGTTTTATAGTTTCCGTTCGTCAGCGTTGGGTGAATAAATAACCCGCCTACGTGAGCAAACGGTCTATACTATAAAAAAATGAGATGAAATGCTACACATTATTTTTTTCTGATCTCCTAAATCCTCGAATCTGATTGTAAAGATAATTCTAAATGGTCGGGATAACACAAGTGTTACTAATATTTTTAAAAATACAACCACACATTTAAGGAACGTGTTTCGATGTTTCAAACATCATCTTCAGCCATAGTGAGTGTGACATCAAAATTTTTACAAGATAATTCGTGCATATATATAACTATCAATACAATGATTCTTTGTAGATTAAATGTTCGTTACAAGTAGGTAAAATTCAAACTAACCAACAATACTCATGATAGAAAACACAACTGACATCGGTAAAAGCTTTAAAAGTGTAATGCTAGACAGACATGATCAACTTGTTTGTTGAGTTCGGGTTGAGCGGTTGAAACCCGAACTCAACAAACAAGTTGACCATGTCAGTCTAGCATTACACTTAAAATTAAACCTTTACTGTTATGTCAGTTGTGTTTTCTATAATATTGTTGGTTAGTTTGAATTTTATACGGCGATGGCTGACGACCGTTCCTCTTCCTCCGTCAGACTTAGAGTAAGAGGAAGTGATCGTATTCTGAGCGGGTATTTCAAGAACCGACTTCAATCAACTTATAGAAAAATCAATGGTTATACGCTATCTCTAAAGGAAACATCTTGAGACGATTAGTTAGGGAAATTAAGCAAGGGCTAATGCTGTTTTCAGACAGTGCGGTTCCAGGACAATTGACCCGAAATGCTATCGTGGCAAAATACTCATGCATATTGATAAAAACATATGTCATATCTGGTAGCGTCTTCCTTGTAAGTCCTTTCAAATTTGCAAAACAGGAAGTTTCACTGCTGCTAGTTTTCGTATTCGTTCGGCCTACCATCCGAAAAACGGACGAAACTTTACCAAGTTTGTTTGGTCAAGATGGCTGGATATTGGCCAAGTTCTTTTTTTGCGTGTTTGTTGACCTCGACTTCGTCTTGGTCCATAAACACGCAAAAAAAAAGAACTTGGCCAATATCCAGCCATCTTGACCGAACAAGCTTGATCAATAAAGGATTCATGATATGGGATAAAACTCTTTTTTTTTTTGGTGACACCAAAAAAATATCTTTGGTCTTGCGGGACCAAGAGAGAAATCCCGAGCGGGCAGTATAGTTCCATGCTCGGGTAGCCAATCAAAGCGCGGGATTTGGTTCATTTTGCCCGCTCACAGAGCTAGTCATATAATAAGAATGGATATGCCTCGTTCTTCAAAAGATGCCGCTTTAGAAAAACAAAAGTGGCGAGGTATTCTGAAGTCGCTCCGAAAAGTGCCCTAAAGTAATAATGGCACGTACCATATCAAGTGACCTTTCTGACTTTGAAATCTTCAGTTTCTTGCAAGATCTCTTATGCAACAAAGATCATTTGCCTATTGCCTTGCAAGTATTGGGAAAGTGTTGTTTTACGTTTGCTGCAAATTAGCACGGGAAACCGTCTCATTGCCATGTGATACTTTTGCTAAATTTGGCAGACTTGATACTGTTAACGATGAGATGATGCAAGCCAGTTAAACGAGGAGATTATAATTCCGGTTTCTTTACCAGCGCTTAACAAATTAGCCCGAGTTAGTTGAGGTCACAATTCGGACTTCTTTCATACTATGTAGCTTAGCTTCGCCTCTCGAGAACCCAATTCTTTTACCTCTGTTACAAAAATCCAGCATCACGTGGCAAGCGCGAGGCCTCATTTACAAAGATGGATACGGGAGCAAGAGAGCATCAAGGAAGAACCTTGAAAAAGATATCCAAGACTCTGTGCTTCAAAAGACTTCAGGAAAACGCAAGTTACCATGCAAGTTACTACTTGTGTTCGAAGATCAGCCTTCAGGTTAATCAATTTGCAAGATTATTGTATACTTCAGTAATGCGAAAATTGAAATAATAAAACCAGTGATCAGCTTTAATAACTAAATATGGATAAAATGTCATATAATATAACATACTTTCACACAATATACTGAAATAACGAAATATGGACAGATATAAATAGGAAACTAAAGGAGATTGTGTTCTGGGTGTATACGCACTTATGTCCAACGAATGCAAGAAGCCACAAAAGCTGCTTCGTGCGGGGCTTCTGTCCTCGGTCTTCAAAAAATGGCTATTCTGTTAATGATGGAAATAAAAATTCTTAGCCTTTGGAAACGTCGAAAATTGAAACCATCTGCCAGTTCTCCAAAGTTCAGACAAAAGAGTCATTAACACACCGCAATTCACGACGCGGTGTCACGGTGATATGTGCGCCCCGGGACATGTGTATCCCAATTAACTTATCACTAGTAGTGATATGTGTATCCCATCAAACATGACGGCCAATGATACGTATGTCCCCACCCCTCCCCCTCCAACGTGAGACGTTACTAATGCACCCAGACGATTGCTGTAAACAGTGAAGAAAGCCGGCTTAACTTACAACTATACTAGTAATAGTTTTCATTACATCTGCCCCCGCCTAAGTTAGTATGAAAGGCAGTTGAGCTACGTTAATAAAAATAATATATATACTATATATACTAACTATATATATATAGTTAGCTTATATATATATGTGGTGGCGATCGAGCCAGTTAGAGTGCTCAATACAAGGTAGAGCGTAACTACAGAGGGCTGTGAGAATTAAAATATAGCTACACGGTGATTGCCCTACAGGCCTGTTTTGTAAGACTTGAAGCCTCACTCTTCAGGAGTTTTATTCACACTGCTGCGCACTTATTTTGAAACATTCGTAGGCCTGACGGCAGATGAATTTAAGACACGTTATAGAAATCATAAAACATCTTTCGAAAATAAGACCTATAGAAATTCAACTGAACTCAGCAAACACGTATGGTCGCTAAAAGATAACAACATAGAGCATGAAATTGCATGGCAAATTGTTTGCCTCGCTAAACCGTACAGCAGTTCAACTAAACGTTGTAATTTATGCTTGAGCGAGAAATTTGTCATTATCTGTGAACCGGAGCGCTGTACATTGAACAAAAGAAACGAGTTAGTATCATCATGCAGGCACCGCGCGAAGGCGCTACAACAGAACAATTAGCTTAGCACCTAAGCACCAATATGTATGCAAATTTACTTATAGTGTTTGTGATATAAAAATAAGTGCGCAGCAGTGTGAATAAAACTCCTGACGAGCGAGGCTTTAAGCCTTACGAAACAGGCCTGTAGGGCAATCACCCACCGTGTAGCTATGTTTTAATTCTCACAGCCCTCTATATATAATAATATATATAATTATAAGCTGAACATGTTCAAGGCAACTCGATTTGCATCAGATCTGCTTCAATGTTTGATTTTTCAATTGCTAATCAGAACAGCACTTTGGTTCTCCGTGCGAGTTTCTACTTCATGACTCCCACAACACCTTGGTCATGTAGAACAATAAAAAGCTAAAAAGAGAAAGGCTGATATAACGGTGAAGGAATGTATTGAAGAAAGCCAATATTTCGAAAGGCACTGCCTTTTTTCATCAGGGTTTTACAAGGAATGTGTTCAACACTCTTCAACCTTTAGGTCTTAATAAGAAAGATAAAATGTACTCCACCTTTTCCCTTATATTTCTTTACCATTTCTTCTTATTATTGTACCGTATCCGTTAAGTCGGTTAAAGAATCCTTATCTTTAGGGCTATATCAAATCACACCCCATATCGCTATTCAAATTGTAACTTCAACTTCTTTGTTAACCGTAGTCATTGCTTGTAAAACCCTGAGGAAGAAAGGCAGTGCGTTTCGAAATATGGGCTTTTTTCAATATATTCCTTCACCGTTATATCAGCCTTTCTCTTTATTATAAGGTCCTTTACCCAGGATCCGGTGCTTGTGTTTTGTTACGCTGGTCCTTGCTTTGAAAGTTGTATGTAGAACAATACCAATGCCACTTGCGCGCCCGTTTAAGCAATACCGATACCACCTTGCGCGCCCGGTTGAACAAATTCTCTCTACAATATCTACCAATTTA